>NC_086451.1:377680688-377810688 GCF_028390025.1 Pseudophryne corroboree
CAATCTCTCCTTGCTCAAACTGGCTCTACAGAGGCAAGATGTCCACCTCATCATCATCCTCCGATTCCTCACCCCTTTTACTGTGTACATCCCCCTTCTCACAGAGTATTAATTCGTCCCCACTGGAATCCACCATCTCAGGTTCCTGTGTACTTTCTGGAGGCAATTGCTGGTGAATGTCTCCACGGAGGAATTGATTATAATTCTTTTTGATGAACATCATCTTCTCCACATTTTGTGGAAGTAACCTCGTACGCCGATCGCTGACAAGGTGACCGGCTGCACTAAACACTCTTTTGGAGTACACACTGGAGGGGGGGAACTTAGGTAAAATAAAGCCAGTTTGTGCAAGGGCCTCCAAATTGCCTCTTTTTCCTGCCAGTATACGTACGGACTGTCTGACGTGCCTACTTGGATGCGGCCACTCATATAATCCTCCACCATTCTTTTAATGGTGACAGAATCATATGCAGCGACAGTAGACGGCATGTCAGTAATCATTGGCAGGTCCTTCAGTCCGGACCAGATGTCAGCACTCGCTCCAGACTGCCCTGCATCACCGCCAGCGGGTGGGCTCGGAATTCTTAGCCTTTTCTTCGCAGCCCCAGTTGCGGAAGAATGTGAAGGAGGAGCTGTTGATGGGTCACCTTCCGCTTGAGTTGACAAGTGTCTCACCAGCAGGTCTTTGAACCTCTGCAGACTAGTGTCTGCCGGAAAGAGAGATACAACGTAGGCTTTAAACCTAGGATCGAGCACGGTGGCCAAAATGTAGTGCTCTGATTTCAACAGATTGACCACCCGTGAGTCCTGGTTAAGCGAATGAAGGGCTCCATCCACAAGTCCCACATGCCTAGCAGAATCGCTCCATTTTAGCTCCTCCTTCAATCTCTCCAGCTGCTTCTGCAAAAGCCTGATGAGGGGAATGACCTGACTCAGGCTGGCAGTGTCTGAACTGACTTCACGTGTGGCAAGTTCAAAGGGTTGCAGAACCTTGCACAACGTTGAAATCATTCTCCACTGCGCTCGAGTCAGGTGCATTCCCCCTCCTTTGCCTATATCGTAGGCAGATGTATAGGCTTGAATGGCCTTTTGCTGCTCCTCCATCCTCTGAAGCATATAGAGGGTTGAATTCCACCTTGTTACCACCTCTTGCTTCAGATGATGTCGGGGCAGGTTCAAGACTGTTTGCTGGTGCTCCAGTCTTCGGCACGCGGTGGCTGAATGCCGAAAGTGGCCCGCAATTCTTCGGGCCACAAACAGCATCTCTTGCACGCCCCTGTCGTTTTTTTTTTAAATTCTGCACTACCAAATTTAATATATGTGCACAATATTGGTGGCGTTGTCCGATGTCACAAATCCCCAGGAGAGTCCAATTGGGGTAAGCCATTCTGCGATGATGTTCCTCAGTTTCCGTAAGAGGTTGTCAGCTGTGTGCCTCTTATGGAAAGTGGTGATACAAAGCGTAGCCTGCCTAGGAACGAGTTGGCATTTGCGAGATGCTGCTACTGGCGCCGCCGCTGCTGTTCTTGCTGCGGGAGGCAATACATCTACCCAGTGGGCTGTCATAGTCATATAGTCCTCAGTCTGCCCTGCTCCACTTGTCCACATGTCTGTGGTTAAGTGGACAGTGGGTACAACTGCATTTTTTAGGACACTGGTGAGTCTTTTTCTGACGTCTGTGTACATTCTCGGTATCGCCTGCCTAGAGAAGTGGAACCTAGATGGTATTTGGTACCGGGGACACACTACCTCAAGAAATGCTCTAATTCCATGTGAACTAACGCCGGATACCGGACGCACGTCTAACACCATCACAGCTGCCAAGGCCTGAGTTATCCGCTGTGCAACAGGATGACTGCTGTGATATTTCATCTTCCTCGCAAAGGACTGTTGGACAGTCAATTGCTTACTGGAAGTAGTACAAGTGGTCTTCCGACTTCCCCTCTGGGATGACGATCGACTCCCAGCAGCAACAACAGCAGCACCAGCAGCAGTAGGCGTTACACTCAAGGATGCATCGGAGGAATCCCAGTCAGGAGAGGACTCGTCAGACTTGCCAGTGACATAGCCTGCAGGACTATTGACGTTCCTGTCTAAGGAGGAAATTGACACTGAGGGAGTTGGTGGTGTGGTTTGCAGGAGCTTGTGTACAAGAGAAAGGGATTTAGTTGTCAGTGGTCTTCTTCCACTGTCACCCAAAGTTTTTGAACTTATCAATGACTTCTGATGAATGCGCTCCAGGTGACGTATAAGGGAGGATGTTCCTAGGTGATTAACGTCCTTACCCCTACTTATTACAGCTTGACAAAGGCAACACACGGCTTGACACCTGTTGTCCGCATTTCTGTTAAAATAATTCCACACCGAAGAGGTGAATTTTTTTTGTAATTTGACCAGGCATGTCAATGGCCATATTCATCCCACGGACAACAGGTCTCTCCCCGGGTGCCTGACTTAAACAAACCACCTCACCATCAGAATCCTCCTTGTCAATTTCCTCCTCAGCGCCAGCAACACCCATATCCTCATCCTGTTGTACTTCAACAGTGACATCTTCAATTTGACTATCAGGAACTGGACTGTGGGTGCTCCTTCCAGCACTTGCAGGGGGCGTGCAAATGGTGGAAGGCGCCACCTCGTCCCGTCCAGTGTTGGGAAGGTCAGGCATCGCAACCGACACAATTGGTCTCTCCTTGGGGATTTGTTATTTAGAAGAACGAACAGTTCTTTGCTGTGCTTTTGCCAGCTTAAGAATTTTCATTTTTCTAGCGGGAGGATGAGTGCATCCATCCTCATGTGAATCTGAACCACTAGCCATGAACATAGGCCAGGGCCTCAGCCGTTCCTTGACACTCCGTGTCATAAATGGCATATTGGCAAGTTTACGCTTCTCCTCAGACACTTTTAATTTTGATTTTTGGGTCATTTAACTGAACTTTAGTTTTTTGGATTTTACATGCTCTCTACTATGACATTGGGCATCAGCCTTGGCAGATGACGTTGATGTCATTTCATCGTCTCGGCCATGACTAGTGGCAGCAGGTTCAGCATGAGGTGGTAGTGGATCTTGATCTTTCCCTATTTTACCCTCCACATTTTTGTTCTCCACTTTTTAATGTGTGGAATTATATGCCAGTAATATATCAATAGCAATGGAATACTGTACTGTCTGTACTACTACTGCTGGTCACCAAAATGCTGCACTGTCCTACTATATACTGCTCACAACAATGCAGCACAGATATGGATTCTTGAAGTGATACGGAGCTGCAAGATACAGCAATGGCCTACTGTACTTTACTACTGTATATGTATACTGTTGGTCACCACAATGCTGCACTGTCTTACTATATACTGTTCACTACAACAATGCATCACAGATATGGATAGTATACTTGACACAGAGCTGCAAGATACAGCAATGGACTACTGTACTGTACTACTGTATATGTATACTGGTGGTCACCACAATGCTGCACTGTCTTACTATATACTGCTCACAACAACAATGCAGCACAGATATGGATAGTATACTTGACACAGAGCTGCAAGATACAGCAATGGACTACTGTACTATACAACTATATACTGTTGGTCACCAAAATGCTGCACTGTCCTACTATATACTGCTCACAACAACAATGCAGCACAGATATGGATAGTATACTTGACACAGAGCTGCAAGATACAGCAATGGACTACTGTACTACTGTATATGTATACTGGTGGTCACCACAATGCACTGTCTTACTATATATTGCTCACAACAACAATGCAGCACAGATATGGATACTTGAAGTGATACGGCGCTGCAAGATACAGCAATGGCCTACTGTACTTTACTACTGTATATGTATACTGGTGGTCACCACAATGCTGCACTGTCTTAAAATATACTGCTCACTACAACAATGCAGCACAGATATGGATAGTATACTTGACACAGAGCTGCAAGATACAGCAATGCACTACTGTACTGTACTACTGTATATGTATACTGGTGGTCACCACAATGCTGCACTGTCTTACTATATACTGCTCACAACAACAATGCAGCACAGATATGGATAGTAAACTTGACACAGAGCTGCAAGATACAGCAATGGACTACTGTACTCTACAACTATATACTGTTGGTCACCAAAATGCTGCACTGTCCTACTATATACTGCTCACAACAACAATGCAGCACAGATATGGATAGTATACTTGACACAGAGCTGCAAGATACAGCAATGGACTACTGTACTGTACAACTATATACTGTTGGTCACCAAAATACTGCACTGTCCTACTATATACTGCTCACAACAACAATGCAGCACAGATATGGATAGTATACTTGACACAAAGCTGCAAGATACAGCAATGGACTACTGTACTCTACAACTATATACTGTTGGTCACCAAAATGCTGCACTGTCCTACTACATACTGCTCACAACAAAAATGCAGCACAGATATGGATAGTATACTTGACACAGAGCTGCAAGATACAGCAATGACCTACTGTACTGTACTACTGTATATGTATACTAGTGGTCACCACAATACTGCACTGTCTTACTATTTACTGCTCACAAGAATGCAGCACAGATATGGATAGTATACTTGACACAGAGTTGCAAGATACAGCAATGGACTACTGTACTGTGCTACTGTATATGTATACAGGTGGTCACCACAATGCTGCACTGTCTTACTATATACTGCTCACAACAACAATGCAGCACAGATATGGATAGTATGCTTGACACAGAGCTGCAAGATACAGCAATGGACTACTGTACTGTACTGTACTGTACAACTATGTACTGTTGGTCACCAAAATGCTGCACTGTCCTACTATATACTGCTCACAACAACAATGCAGCACAGATATGGATAGTATACTTGACACAGAGCTGCAAGATACAGCAATGGACTACTGTACTGTACAACTATATACTGTTGGTCACCAAAATACTGCACTGTCCTACTATATACTGCTCACAACAACAATGCAGCACAGATATGGATAGTATACTTGACACAGAGCTGCAAGATACAGCAATGGACTACTGTACTGTACAACTATATACTGTTGGTCACCAAAATGCTGCACTGTCCTACTACATACTGCTCACAACAACAATGCAGCACAGATATGGATAGTATACTTGACACAGAGCTGCAAGATACAGCAATGACCTACTGTACTGTACTACTGTATATGTATACTGGTGGTCACCACAATGCTGCACTGTCTTACTATTTACTGCTCACAAGAATGCAGCACAGATATGGATAGTATACTTGACACAGAGCTGCAAGATACAGCAATGGACTACTGTACTGTACTACTGTATATGTATACAGGTGGTTACCACAATGCTGCACTGTCCTACTATATAGTGCTCACAACAACAATGCAGCACAGATATGGATAGTATACTTGACACAGAGCTGCAAGATACAGCAATGGACTACTGTACTGTACAACTATATACTGTTGGTCACCAAAATGCTGCACTGTCCTACTACATACTGCTCACAACAACAATGCAGCACAGATATGGATAGTATACTTGACACAGAGCTGCAAGATACAGCAATGACCTACTGTACTGTACTACTGTATATGTATACTGGTGGTCACCACAATGATGCACTGTCTTACTATATACTGCTCACAACAACAATGCAGCACAGATATGGATAGTATACTTGACACAGAGCTGCAAGATACAGCAATGGACTACTGTACTGTACAACTATATACTGTTGGTCACCAAAATGCTGCACTGTCCTACTATATACTGCTCACAACAACAATGCAGCACAGATATGGATAGTATACTTGACACAGAGCTGCAAGATACAGCAATGGACTACTGTACTGTACAACTATATACTGTTGGTCACCAAAATGCTGCACTGTCCTACTACATACTGCTCACAACAACAATGCAGCACAGATATGGATAGTATACTTGACACAGAGCTGCAAGATACAGCAATGACCTACTGTACTGTACTACTGTATATGTATACTGGTGGTCACCACAATGCTGCACTGTCTTACTATTTACTGCTCACAAGAATGCAGCACAGATATGGATAGTATACTTGACACAGAGCTGCAAGATACAGCAATGGACTACTGTACTGTACTACTGTATATGTATACAGGTGGTCACCACAATGCTGCACTGTCCTACTATATACTGCTCACAACAACAATGCAGCACAGATATGGATAGTATACTTGACACAGAGCTGCAAGATACAGCAATGGACTACTGTACTGTACTACTGTATATGTATACAGGTGGTCACCACAATGCTGCACTGTCCTACTATATACTGCTCACAACAACAATGCAGCACAGATATGGATAGTATACTTGACACAGAGCTGCAAGATACAGCAATGGACTACTGTACTGTACAACTATATACTGTTGGTCACCAAAATGCTGCACTGTCCTACTACATACTGCTCACAACAACAATGCAGCACAGATATGGATAGTATACTTGACACAGAGCTGCAAGATACAGCAATGACCTACTGTACTGTACTACTGTATATGTATACTGGTGGTCACCACAATGCTGCACTGTCTTACTATTTACTGCTCACAAGAATGCAGCACAGATATGGATAGTATACTTGACACAGAGCTGCAAGATACAGCAATGGACTACTGTACTACTGTATATGTATACAGGTGGTCACCACAATGCTGCACTGTCCTACTATATACTGCTCACAACAACAATGCAGCACAGATATGGATAGTATACTTGACACAGAGCTGCAAGGTACAGCAATGGACTACTGTACTCTACAACTATATACTGTTGGTCACCAAAATGCTGCACTGTCCTACTATATACTGCTCACAACAACAATGCAGCACAGATATGGATAGTATACTTGACACAGAGGTGCAAGATACAGCAATGGACTACTATACTGTACTACTGTATATGTATACTGGTGGTCACCACAATGCTGCACTGTCTTACTATATACTGCTCACAACAACAATGCAGCACAGATATGGATAGTATACTTGACAAAGAGCTGCCAGATACAGCACGGGACTACTGTACTGTACAACTATATACTGTTGGTCACCAAAATGCTGCACTGTCCTACTATATACTGCTCACAACAACAATGCAGCACAGATATGGATAGTATACTTGACACAGAGCTGCAAGATACAGCAATGACCTACTGTACTGTACTACTGTATATGTATACTGGTGGTCACCACAATGCTGCACTGTCCTACTATTTACTGCTCACAACAAGAATGCAGCACAGATATGGATAGTATACTTGACACAGAGCTGCAAGATACAGCAATAGACTACTGTACTGTACTACTATATATGTATACTGGTGGTCACCACAATGCTGCACTGTCTTACTATATACTGCTCACAACAACAATGCAGCACAGATATGGATAGTATATTTGACACAGAGCTGCAAGATACAGCAATGATCTACTGTACTGTACTACTGTATATGTATACTGGTGGTCACCACAATGATGCACTGTCTTACTATATACTGCTCACAACAACAATGCAGCACAGATATGGATAGTATACTTGACACAGAGCTGCAAGATACAGCAATGGACTACTGTACTGTACAACTATATACTGTTGGTCACCAAAATGCTGCACTGTCCTACTACATACTGCTCACAACAACAATGCAGCACAGATATGGATAGTATACTTGACACAGAGCTGCAAGATACAGCAATGACCTACTGTACTGTACTACTGTATATGTATACTGGTGGTCACCACAATGCTGCACTGTCTTACTATTTACTGCTCACAAGAATGCAGCACAGATATGGATAGTATACTTGACACAGAGCTGCAAGATACAGCAATGGACTACTGTACTGTACTACTGTATATGTATACAGGTGGTCACCACAATGCTGCACTGTCCTACTATATACTGCTCACAACAACAATGCAGCACAGATATGGATAGTATACTTGACACAGAGCTGCAAGATACAGCAATGGACTACTGTACTGTACAACTATATACTGTTGGTCACCAAAATGCTGCACTGTCCTACTACATACTGCTCACAACAACAATGCAGCACAGATATGGATAGTATACTTGACACAGAGCTGCAAGATACAGCAATGACCTACTGTACTGTACTACTGTATATGTATACTGGTGGTCACCACAATGATGCACTGTCTTACTATATACTGCTCACAACAACAATGCAGCACAGATATGGATAGTATACTTGACACAGAGCTGCAAGATACAGCAATGGACTACTGTACTGTACTACTGTATATGTATACTGGTGGTCACCACAATGCTGCACTGTCTTACTATATACTGCTCACAACAACAATGCAGCACAGATATGGATAGTATACTTGACACAGAGCTGCAAGATACAGCAATGGACTACTGTACTGTACAACTATATACTGTTGGTCACCAAAATGCTGCACTGTCCTACTATATACTGCTCACAACAACAATGCAGCACAGATATGGATAGTATACTTGACACAGAGCTGCAAGATACAGCAATGGACTACTGTACTGTACAACTATATACTGTTGGTCACCAAAATGCTGCACTGTCCTACTACATACTGCTCACAACAACAATGCAGCACAGATATGGATAGTATACTCGACACAGAGCTGCAAGATACAGCAATGACCTACTGTACTGTACTACTGTATATGTATACTGGTGGTCACCACAATGCTGCACTGTCTTACTATTTACTGCTCACAAGAATGCAGCACAGATATGGATAGTATACTTGACACAGAGCTGCAAGATACAGCAATGGACTACTGTACTGTACTACTGTATATGTATACAGGTGGTCACCACAATGCTGCACTGTCCTACTATATACTGCTCACAACAACAATGCAGCACAGATATGGATAGTATACTTGACACAGAGCTGCAAGATACAGCAATGGACTACTGTACTGTACAACTATATACTGTTGGTCACCAAAATGCTGCACTGTCCTACTACATACTGCTCACAACAACAATGCAGCACAGATATGGATAGTATACTTGACACAGAGCTGCAAGATACAGCAATGACCTACTGTACTGTACTACTGTATATGTATACTGGTGGTCACCACAATGATGCACTGTCTTACTATATACTGCTCACAACAACAATGCAGCACAGATATGGATAGTATACTTGACACAGAGCTGCAAGATACAGCAATGGACTACTGTACTGTACTACTGTATATGTATACTGGTGGTCACCACAATGCTGCACTGTCTTACTATATACTGCTCACAACAACAATGCAGCACAGATATGGATAGTATACTTGACACAGAGCTGCAAGATACAGCAATGACGTACTGTACTACTGTATATGTATACTGGTGGTCACCACAATGCTGCACTGTCTTACTATTTACTGCTCACAAGAATGCAGCACAGATATGGATAGTATACTTGACACAGAGCTGCAAGATACAGCAATGGACTACTGTACTGTACTGTACAACTATATACTGTTGGTCACCAAAATGCTGCACTGTCTTACTATATACTGCTTACAACAACAATGCAGCACAGATATGGATAGTATACTTGACACAGAGCTGCAAGATACAGCAATGGACTACTGTACTGTACTGTACAACTATATACTGTTGGTCACCAAAATGCTGCACTGTCCTACTATATACTGCTCACAACAACAATGCAGCACAGATATGGATAGTATACTTGACACAGAGCTGCAAGATACAGCAATGGACTACTGTACTGTACTACTGTATATGTATACAGGTGGTCACCACAATGCTGCACTGTCCTACTATATACTGCTCACAACAACAATGCAGCACAGATATGGATAGTATACTTGACACAGAGCTGCAAGATACAGCAATGGACTACTGTACTGCTGTATATGTATACTGGTGGTCACCACAATGCTGCACTGTCTTACTATATACTGCTCACAACAACAATGCAGCACATATATGGATAGTATACTTGACACAGAGCTGCAAGATACAGCAATGGACTACTGTACTGTACAACTATATACTGTTGGTCACCAAAATGCTGCACTGTCCTACTACATACTGCTCACAACAACAATGCAGCACAGATATGGATAGTATACTTGACACAGAGCTGCAAGATACAGCAATGGACTACTGTACTGTACTACTGTATATGTATACAGGTGGTCACCACAATGCTGCACTGTCCTACTATATACTGCTCACAACAACAATGCAGCACAGATATGGATAGTATACTTGACACAGAGCTGCAAGATACAGCAATGGACTACTGTACTGTACAACTATATACTGTTGGTCCCCAAAATGCTGCACTGTCCTACTACATACTGCTCACAACAACAATGCAGCACAGATATGGATAGTATACTTGACACAGAGCTGCAAGATACAGCAATGACCTACTGTACTGTACTACTGTATATGTATACTGGTGGTCACCACAATGCTGCACTGTCTTACTATTTACTGCTCACAAGAATGCAGCACAGATATGGATAGTATACTTGACACAGAGCTGCAAGATACAGCAATGGACTACTGTACTGTACTACTGTATATGTATACAGGTGGTCACCACAATGCTGCACTGTCCTACTATATACTGCTCACAACAACAATGCAGCACAGATATGGATAGTATACTTGACACAGAGCTGCAAGATACAGCAATGGACTACTGTACTGTACAACTATATACTGTTGGTCACCAAAATGCTGCACTGTCCAACTATATACTGCTCACAACAACAATGCAGCACAGATATGGATAGTATACTTGACACAGAGCTGCAAGATACAGCAATGGACTACTGTACTGTACAACTATATACTGTTGGTCACCAAAATGCTGCACTGTCCTACTACATACTGCTCACAACAACAATGCAGCACAGATATGGATAGTATACTTGACACAGAGCTGCAAGATACAGCAATGACCTACTGTACTGTACTACTGTATATGTATACTGGTGGTCACCACAATGCTGCACTGTCTTACTATTTACTGCTCACAACAACAATGCAGCACAGATATGGATAGTATACTTGACACAGAGCTGCAAGATACAGCAATGGACTACTGTACTGTACTACTGTATATGTATACAGGTGGTCACCACAATGCTGCACTGTCCTACTATATACTGCTCACAACAACAATGCAGCACAGATATGGATAGTATACTTGACACAGAGCTGCAAGATACAGCAATGGACTACTGTACTGTACAACTATATACTGTTGGTCACCAAAATGCTGCACTGTCCTACTACATACTGCTCACAACAACAATGCAGCACAGATATGGATAGTATACTTGACACAGAGCTGCAAGATACAGCAATGACCTACTGTACTGTACTACTGTATATGTATACTGGTGGTCACCACAATGCTGCACTGTCTTACTATTTACTGCTCACAAGAATGCAGCACAGATATGGATAGTATACTTGACACAGAGCTGCAAGATACAGCAATGGACTACTGTACTGTACTACTGTATATGTATACAGGTGGTCACCACAATGCTGCACTGTCCTACTATATACTGCTCACAACAACAATGCAGCACAGATATGGATAGTATACTTGACACAGAGCTGCAAGGTACAGCAATGGACTACTGTACTCTACAACTATATACTGTTGGTCACCAAAATGCTGCACTGTCCTACTATATACTGCTCACAACAACAATGCAGCACAGATATGGATAGTATACTTGACACAGAGGTGCAAGATACAGCAATGGACTACTATACTGTACTACTGTATATGTATACTGGTGGTCACCACAATGCTGCACTGTCTTACTATATACTGCTCACAACAACAATGCAGCACAGATATGGATAGTATACTTGACAAAGAGCTGCCAGATACAGCACGGGACTACTGTACTGTACAACTATATACTGTTGGTCACCAAAATGCTGCACTGTCCTACTACATACTGCTCACAACAACAATGCAGCACAGATATGGATAGTATACTTGACACAGAGCTGCAAGATACAGCAATGACGTACTGTACTACTGTATATGTATACTGGTGGTCACCACAATGCTGCACTGTCTTACTATTTACTGCTCACAAGAATGCAGCACAGATATGGATAGTATACTTGACACAGAGCTGCAAGATACAGCAATGGACTACTGTACTGTACTGTACAACTATATACTGTTGGTCACCAAAATGCTGCACTGTCTTACTATATACTGCTTACAACAACAATGCAGCACAGATATGGATAGTATACTTGACACAGAGCTGCAAGATACAGCAATAGACTACTGTACTGTACTACTATATATGTATACTGGTGGTCACCACAATGCTGCACTGTCTTACTATATACTGCTCACAACAACAATGCAGCACAGATATGGATAGTATATTTGACACAGAGCTGCAAGATACAGCAATGATCTACTGTACTGTACTACTGTATATGTATACTGGTGGTCACCACAATGATGCACTGTCTTACTATATACTGCTCACAACAACAATGCAGCACAGATATGGATAGTATACTTGACACAGAGCTGCAAGATACAGCAATGGACTACTGTACTGTACAACTATATACTGTTGGTCACCAAAATGCTGCACTGTCCTACTACATACTGCTCACAACAACAATGCAGCACAGATATGGATAGTATACTTGACACAGAGCTGCAAGATACAGCAATGACCTACTGTACTGTACTACTGTATATGTATACTGGTGGTCACCACAATGCTGCACTGTCTTACTATTTACTGCTCACAAGAATGCAGCACAGATATGGATAGTATACTTGACACAGAGCTGCAAGATACAGCAATGGACTACTGTACTGTACTACTGTATATGTATACAGGTGGTCACCACAATGCTGCACTGTCCTACTATATACTGCTCACAACAACAATGCAGCACAGATATGGATAGTATACTTGACACAGAGCTGCAAGATACAGCAATGGACTACTGTACTGTACAACTATATACTGTTGGTCACCAAAATGCTGCACTGTCCTACTACATACTGCTCACAACAACAATGCAGCACAGATATGGATAGTATACTTGACACAGAGCTGCAAGATACAGCAATGACCTACTGTACTGTACTACTGTATATGTATACTGGTGGTCACCACAATGATGCACTGTCTTACTATATACTGCTCACAACAACAATGCAGCACAGATATGGATAGTATACTTGACACAGAGCTGCAAGATACAGCAATGGACTACTGTACTGTACTACTGTATATGTATACTGGTGGTCACCACAATGCTGCACTGTCTTACTATATACTGCTCACAACAACAATGCAGCACAGATATGGATAGTATACTTGACACAGAGCTGCAAGATACAGCAATGGACTACTGTACTGTACAACTATATACTGTTGGTCACCAAAATGCTGCACTGTCCTACTATATACTGCTCACAACAACAATGCAGCACAGATATGGATAGTATACTTGACACAGAGCTGCAAGATACAGCAATGGACTACTGTACTGTACAACTATATACTGTTGGTCACCAAAATGCTGCACTGTCCTACTGCATACTGCTCACAACAACAATGCAGCACAGATATGGATAGTATACTCGACACAGAGCTGCAAGATACAGCAATGACCTACTGTACTGTACTACTGTATATGTATACTGGTGGTCACCACAATGCTGCACTGTCTTACTATTTACTGCTCACAAGAATGCAGCACAGATATGGATAGTATACTTGACACAGAGCTGCAAGATACAGCAATGGACTACTGTACTGTACTACTGTATATGTATACAGGTGGTCACCACAATGCTGCACTGTCCTACTATATACTGCTCACAACAACAATGCAGCACAGATATGGATAGTATACTTGACACAGAGCTGCAAGATACAGCAATGGACTACTGTACTGTACAACTATATACTGTTGGTCACCAAAATGCTGCACTGTCCTACTACATACTGCTCACAACAACAATGCAGCACAGATATGGATAGTATACTTGACACAGAGCTGCAAGATACAGCAATGACCTACTGTACTGTACTACTGTATATGTATACTGGTGGTCACCACAATGATGCACTGTCTTACTATATACTGCTCACAACAACAATGCAGCACAGATATGGATAGTATACTTGACACAGAGATGCAAGATACAGCAATGGACTACTGTACTGTACTACTGTATATGTATACTGGTGGTCACCACAATGCTGCACTGTCTTACTATATACTGCTCACAACAACAATGCAGCACAGATATGGATAGTATACTTGACACAGAGCTGCAAGATACAGCAATGACGTACTGTACTACTGTATATGTATACTGGTGGTCACCACAATGCTGCACTGTCTTACTATTTACTGCTCACAAGAATGCAGCACAGATATGGATAGTATACTTGACACAGAGCTGCAAGATACAGCAATGGACTACTGTACTGTACTGTACAACTATATACTGTTGGTCACCAAAATGCTGCACTGTCTTACTATATACTGCTTACAACAACAATGCAGCACAGATATGGATAGTATACTTGACACAGAGCTGCAAGATACAGCAATGGACTACTGTACTGTACAACTATATACTGTTGGTCACCAAAATGCTGCACTGTCCTACTATATACTGCTCACAACAACAATGCAGCACAGATATGGATAGTATACTTGACACAGAGCTGCAAGATACAGCAATGGACTACTGTACTGTACTACTGTATATGTATACAGGTGGTCACCACAATGCTGCACTGTCCTACTATATACTGCTCACAACAACAATGCAGCACAGATATGGATAGTATACTTGACACAGAGCTGCAAGATACAGCAATGGACTACTGTACTGCTGTATATGTATACTGGTGGTCACCACAATGCTGCACTGTCTTACTATATACTGCTCACAACAACAATGCAGCACATATATGGATAGTATACTTGACACAGAGCTGCAAGATACAGCAATGGACTACTGTACTGTACAACTATATACTGTTGGTCACCAAAATGCTGCACTGTCCTACTACATACTGCTCACAACAACAATGCAGCACAGATATGGATAGTATACTTGACACAGAGCTGCAAGATACAGCAATGGACTACTGTACTGTACTACTGTATATGTATACAGGTGGTCACCACAATGCTGCACTGTCCTACTATATACTGCTCACAACAACAATGCAGCACAGATATGGATAGTATACTTGACACAGAGCTGCAAGATACAGCAATGGACTACTGTACTGTACAACTATATACTGTTGGTCCCCAAAATGCTGCACTGTCCTACTACATACTGCTCACAACAACAATGCAGCACAGATATGGATAGTATACTTGACACAGAGCTGCAAGATACAGCAATGACCTACTGTACTGTACTACTGTATATGTATACTGGTGGTCACCACAATGCTGCACTGTCTTACTATTTACTGCTCACAAGAATGCAGCACAGATATGGATAGTATACTTGACACAGAGCTGCAAGATACAGCAATGGACTACTGTACTGTACTACTGTATATGTATACAGGTGGTCACCACAATGCTGCACTGTCCTACTATATACTGCTCACAACAACAATGCAGCACAGATATGGATAGTATACTTGACACAGAGCTGCAAGATACAGCAATGGACTACTGTACTGTACAACTATATACTGTTGGTCACCAAAATGCTGCACTGTCCAACTATATACTGCTCACAACAACAATGCAGCACAGATATGGATAGTATACTTGACACAGAGCTGCAAGATACAGCAATGGACTACTGTACTGTACAACTATATACTGTTGGTCACCAAAATGCTGCACTGTCCTACTACATACTGCTCACAACAACAATGCAGCACAGATATGGATAGTATACTTGACACAGAGCTGCAAGATACAGCAATGACCTACTGTACTGTACTACTGTATATGTATACTGGTGGTCACCACAATGCTGCACTGTCTTACTATTTACTGCTCACAAGAATGCAGCACAGATATGGATAGTATACTTGACACAGAGCTGCAAGATACAGCAATGGACTACTGTACTGTACTGTACTACTGTATATGTATACAGGTGGTCACCACAATGCTGCACTGTCCTACTATATACTGCTCACAACAACAATGCAGCACAGATATGGATAGTATACTTGACACAGAGCTGCAAGATACAGCAATGGACTACTGTACTGTACAACTATATACTGTTGGTCACCAAAATGCTGCACTGTCCTACTACATACTGCTCACAACAACAATGCAGCACAGATATGGATAGTATACTTGACACAGAGCTGCAAGATACAGCAATGACCTACTGTACTGTACTACTGTATATGTATACTGGTGGTCACCACAATGATGCACTGTCTTACTATATACTGCTCACAACAACAATGCAGCACAGATATGGATAGTATACTTGACACAGAGCTGCAAGATACAGCAATGGACTACTGTACTGTACTACTGTATATGTATACTGGTGGTCACCACAATGCTGCACTGTCTTACTATATACTGCTCACAACAACAATGCAGCACAGATATGGATAGTATACTTGACACAGAGCTGCAAGATACAGCAATATACTACTGTACTGTACAACTATATACTGTTGGTCACCAAAATGCTGCACTGTCCTACTACATACTGCTCACAACAACAATGCAGCACAGATATGGATAGTATACTTGACACAGAGCTGCAAGATACAGCAATGACGTACTGTACTACTGTATATGTATACTGGTGGTCACCACAATGCTGCACTGTCTTACTATTTACTGCTCACAAGAATGCAGCACAGATATGGATAGTATACTTGACACGGAGCTGCAAGATACAGCAATGGACTACTGTACTGTACTACTGTATATGTATACAGGTGGTCACCACAATGCTGCACTGTCTTACTATATACTGCTTACAACAACAATGCAGCACAGATATGGATAGTATACTTGACACAGAGCTGCAAGATACAGCAATGGACTACTGTACTGTACAACTATATACTGTTGGTCACCAAAATGCTGCACTGTCCTACTATATACTGCTCACAACAACAATGCAGCACAGATATGGATAGTATACTTGACACAGAGCTGCAAGATACAGCAATGGACTACTGTACTGTACTACTGTATATGTATACTGGTGGTCACCACAATGCTGCACTGTCTTACTATATACTGCTCACAACAACAATGCAGCACAGATATGGATAGTATACTTGACACAGAGCTGCAAGATACAGCAATGGACTACTGTACTGTACAACTATATACTGTTGGTCACCAAAATGCTGCACTGTCCTACTACATACTACTCACAACAACAATGCAGCACAGATATGGATAGTATACTTGACACAGAGCTGCAAGATACAGCAATGGACTACTGTACTGTACTACTGTATATGTATACAGGTGGTCACCACAATGCTGCACTGTCCTACTATATACTGCTCACAACAACAATGCAGCACAGATATGGATAGTATACTTGACACAGAGCTGCAAGATACAGCAATGGACTACTGTACTGTACAACTATATACTGTTGGTCACCAAAATGCTGCACTGTCCTACTACATACTGCTCACAACAACAATGCAGCACAGATATGGATAGTATACTTGACACAGAGCTGCAAGATACAGCAATGACCTACTGTACTGTACTACTGTATATGTATACTGGTGGTCACCACAATGCTGCACTGTCTTACTATATACTGCTCACAACAACAATGCAGCACAGATATGGATAGTATACTTGACACAGAGCTGCAAGATACAGCAATATACTACTGTACTGTACAACTATATACTGTTGGTCACCAAAATGCAGCACTGTCCTACTACATACTGCTCACAACAACAATGCAGCACAGATATGGATAGTATACTTGACACAGAGCTGCAAGATACAGCAATGGACTACTGTACTACTGTATATGTATACTGGTGGTCACCACAATGCTGCACTGTCTTACTATATACTGCTCACAACAACAATGCAGCACAGATATGGATAGTATACTTGACACAGAGCTGCAAGATACAGCAATGGACTACTGTACTGTACAACTATATACTGTTGGTTACCAAAATGCTGCACTGTCCTACTACATACTGCTCACAACAACAATGCAGCACAGATATGGATAGTATACTTGACACAGAGCTGCAAGATACAGCAATGACCTACTGTACTGTACTACTGTATATGTATACTGGTGGTCACCAAAATGCTGCACTGTCCTACTATATACTGCTCACAACAACAATGCAGCAAAGATATGGATAGTATACTTGACACAGAGCTGCAAGATACAGCAATGGACTACTGTACTGTACTACTGTATATGTATACAGGTGGTCACCACAATGCTGCACTGTCCTACTATATACTGCTCACAACAACAATGCAGCACAGATATGGATAGTATACTTGACACAGAGCTGCAAGATACAGCAATGGACTACTGTACTGTACAACTATATACTGTTGGTCACCAAAATGCTGCACTGTCCTACTACATACTGCTCACAACAACAATGCAGCACAGATATGGATAGTATACTTGACACAGAGCTGCAAGATACAGCAATGACCTACTGTACTGTACTACTGTATATGTATACTGGTGGTCACCACAATGATGCACTGTCTTACTATATACTGCTCACAACAACAATGCAGCACAGATATGGATAGTATACTTGACACAGAGCTGCAAGATACAGCAATGGACTACTGTACTGTACTACTGTATATGTATACTGGTGGTCACCACAATGCTGCACTGTCTTACTATATACTGCTCACAACAACAATGCAGCACAGATATGGATAGTATACTTGACACAGAGCTGCAAGATACAGCAATATACTACTGTACTGTACAACTATATACTGTTGGTCACCAAAATGCTGCACTGTCCTACTACATACTGCTCACAACAACAATGCAGCACAGATATGGATAGTATACTTGACACAGAGCTGCAAGATACAGCAATGACGTACTGTACTACTGTATATGTATACTGGTGGTCACCACAATGCTGCACTGTCTTACTATTTACTGCTCACAAGAATGCAGCACAGATATGGATAGTATACTTGACACAGAGCTGCAAGATACAGCAATGGACTACTGTACTACTGTATATGTATACAGGTGGTCACCACAATGCTGCACTGTCTTACTATATACTGCTTACAACAACAATGCAGCACAGATATGGATAGTATACTTGACACAGAGCTGCAAGATAGAGCAATGGACTACTGTACTGTACTGTACAACTATATACTGTTGGTCACCAAAATGCTGCACTGTCCTACTATATACTGCTCACAACAACAATGCAGCACAGATATGGATAGTATACTTGACACAGAGCTGCAAGATACAGCAATGGACTACTGTACTGTACTACTGTATATGTATACTGGTGGTCACCACAATGCTGCACTGTCTTACTATATACTGCTCACAACAACAATGCAGCACAGATATGGATAGTATACTTGACACAGAGCTGCAAGATACAGCAATGGACTACTGTACTGTACAACTATATACTGTTGGTCACCAAAATGCTGCACTGTCCTACTACATACTGCTCACAACAATGCAGCACAGATATGGATAGTATACTTGACACAGAGCTGCAAGATACAGCAATGACCTACTGTACTGTACTACTGTATATGTATACTGGTGGTCACCACAATGCTGCACTGTCTTACTATATACTGCTCACAACAACAATGCAGCACAGATATGGATAGTATACTTGACACAGAGCTGCAAGATACAGCAATGGACTACTGTACTGTACAACTATATACTGTTGGTCACCAAAATGCTGCACTGTCCTACTACATACTGCTCACAACAACAATGCAGCACAGATATGGATAGTATACTTGACACAGAGCTGCAAGATACAGCAATGACCTACTGTACTGTACTACTGTATATGTATACTGGTGGTCACCACAATGATGCACTGTCTTACTATATACTGCTCACAACAACAATGCAGCACAGATATGGATAGTATACTTGACACAGAGCTGCAAGATACAGCAATGGACTACTGTACTGTACTACTGTATATGTATACTGGTGGTCACCACAATGCTGCACTGTCTTACTATATACTGCTCACAACAACAATGCAGCACAGATATGGATAGTATACTTGACACAGAGCTGCAAGATACAGCAATATACTACTGTACTGTACAACTATATACTGTTGGTCACCAAAATGCTGCACTGTCCTACTACATACTGCTCACAACAACAATGCAGCACAGATATGGATAGTATACTTGACAGAGCGGCAAGATACAGCAATGACGTACTGTACTACTGTATATGTATACTGGTGGTCACCACAATGCTGCACTGTCTTACTATTTACTGCTCACAAGAATGCAGCACAGATATGGATAGTATACTTGACACGGAGCTGCAAGATACAGCAATGGACTACTGTACTGTACTACTGTATATGTATACAGGTGGTCACCACAATGCTGCACTGTCTTACTATATACTGCTTACAACAACAATGCAGCACAGATATGGATAGTATACTTGACACAGAGCTGCAAGATACAGCAATGGACTACTGTACTGTACTGTACAACTATATACTGTTGGTCACCAAAATGCTGCACTGTCCTACTATATACTGCTCACAACAACAATGCAGCACAGATATGGATAGTATACTTGACACAGAGCTGCAAGATACAGCAATGGACTACTGTACTGTACTACTGTATATGTATACTGGTGGTCACCACAATGCTGCACTGTCTTACTATATACTGCTCACAACAACAATGCAGCACAGATATGGATAGTATACTTGACACAGAGCTGCAAGATACAGCAATGGACTACTGTACTGTACAACTATATACTGTTGGTCACCAAAATGCTGCACTGTCCTACTACATACTGCTCACAACAACAATGCAGCACAGATATGGATAGTATACTTGACACAGAGCTGCAAGATACAGCAATGGACTACTGTACTGTACTACTGTATATGTATACAGGTGGTCACCACAATGCTGCACTGTCCTACTATATACTGCTCACAACAACAATGCAGCACAGATATGGATAGTGTACTTGACACAGAGCTGCAAGATACAGCAATGGACTACTGTACTGTACAACTATATACTGTTGGTCACCAAAATGCTGCACTGTCCTACTACATACTGCTCACAACAACAATGCAGCACAGATATGGATAGTATACTTGACACAGAGCTGCAAGATACAGCAATGACCTACTGTACTGTACTACTGTATATGTATACTGGTGGTCACCACAATGCTGCACTGTCTTACTATATACTGCTCACAACAACAATGCAGCACAGATATGGATAGTATACTTGACACAGAGCTGCAAGATACAGCAATATACTACTGTACTGTACAACTATATACTGTTGGTCACCAAAATGCAGCACTGTCCTACTACATACTGCTCACAACAACAATGCAGCACAGATATGGATAGTATACTTGACACAGAGCTGCAAGATACAGCAATGGACTACTGTACTACTGTATATGTATACTGGTGGTCACCACAATGCTGCACTGTCTTACTATATACTGCTCACAACAACAATGCAGCACAGATATGGATAGTATACTTGACACAGAGCTGCAAGATACAGCAATGGACTACTGTACTGTACAACTATATACTGTTGGTTACCAAAATGCTGCACTGTCCTACTACATACTGCTCACAACAACAATGCAGCACAGATATGGATAGTATACTTGACACAGAGCTGCAAGATACAGCAATGACCTACTGTACTGTACTACTGTATATGTATACTGGTGGTCACCAAAATGCTGCACTGTCCTACTATATACTGCTCACAACAACAATGCAGCAAAGATATGGATAGTATACTTGACACAGAGCTGCAAGATACAGCAATGGACTACTGTACTGTACTACTGTATATGTATACAGGTGGTCACCACAATGCTGCACTGTCCTACTATATACTGCTCACAACAACAATGCAGCACAGATATGGATAGTATACTTGACACAGAGCTGCAAGATACAGCAATATACTACTGTACTGTACAACTATATACTGTTGGTCACCAAAATGCTGCACTGTCCTACTACATACTGCTCACAACAACAATGCAGCACAGATATGGATAGTATACTTGACACAGAGCTGCAAGATACAGCAATGACGTACTGTACTACTGTATATGTATACTGGTGGTCACCACAATGCTGCACTGTCTTACTATTTACTGCTCACAAGAATGCAGCACAGATATGGATAGTATACTTGACACAGAGCTGCAAGATACAGCAATGGACTACTGTATATGTATACAGGTGGTCACCACAATGCTGCACTGTCTTACTATATACTGCTTACAACAACAATGCAGCACAGATATGGATAGTATACTTGACACAGAGCTGCAAGATAGAGCAATGGACTACTGTACTGTACTGTACAACTATATCCTGTTGGTCACCAAAATGCTGCACTGTCCTACTATATACTGCTCACAACAACAATGCAGCACAGATATGGATAGTATACTTGACACAGAGCTGCAAGATACAGCAATGGACTACTGTACTGTACTACTGTATATGTATACTGGTGGTCACCACAATGCTGCACTGTCTTACTATATACTGCTCACAACAACAATGCAGCACAGATATGGATAGTATACTTGACACAGAGCTGCAAGATACAGCAATGGACTACTGTACTGTACAACTATATACTGTTGGTCACCAAAATGCTGCACTGTCCTACTACATACTGCTCACAACAATGCAGCACAGATATGGATAGTATACTTGACACAGAGCTGCAAGATACAGCAATGACCTACTGTACTGTACTACTGTATATGTATACTGGTGGTCACCACAATGCTGCACTGTCTTACTATTTACTGCTCACAAGAATGCAGCACAGATATGGATAGTATACTTGACACAGAGCTGCAAGATACAGCAATGGACTACTGTACTGTACTACTGTATATGTATACAGGTGGTCACCACAATGCTGCACTGTCCTACTATATACTGCTCACAACAACAATGCAGCACAGATATGGATAGTATACTTGACACAGAGCTGCAAGATACAGCAATGGACTACTGTACTCTACAACTATATACTGTTGGTCACCAAAATGCTGCACTGTCCTACTATATACTGCTCACAACAACAATGCAGCACAGATATGGATAGTATACTTGACACAGAGGTGCAAGATACAGCAATGGACTACTATACTGTACTACTGTATATGTATACTGGTGGTCTCCACAATGTTGCACTGTCTTACTATTTACTGCTCACAACAAGAATGCAGCACAGATATGGATAGTATACTTGACACAGAGCTGCAAGATACAGCAATAGACTACTGTACTGTACTACTATATATGTATACTGGTGGTCACCACAATGCTGCACTGTCTTACTATATACTGCTCACAACAACAATGCAGCACAGATATGGATAGTATATTTGACACAGAGCTGCAAGATACAGCAATGATCTACTGTACTGTACTACTGTATATGTATACTGGTGGTCACCACAATGATGCACTGTCTTACTATATACTGCTCACAACAACAATGCAGCACAGATATGGATAGTATACTTGACACAGAGCTGCAAGATACAGCAATGGACTACTGTACTGTACAACTATATACTGTTGGTCACCAAAATGCTGCACTGTCCTACTACATACTGCTCACAACAACAATGCAGCACAGATATGGATAGTATACTTGACACAGAGCTGCCAGATACAGCACGGGACTACTGTACTGTACATCTATATACTGTTGGTCACCAAAATGCTGCACTGTCCTACTATATACTGCTCACAACAACAATGCAGCACAGATATGGATAGTATACTTGACACAGAGCTGCAAGATACAGCAATGGCCTACTGTACTGTACTACTACTATAATTATATACTGGTGGTCCCCACAATGCAGCACACTGAGCACAGATATTTGCAGCACACTGAGCCCAGATACTGAGCTTTTCAGGGAGAGAACGTAGCCACGTCCTCTCCGTTCAATCTCTAATGCACGAGTGAAAATGGCGGCGACGCGCGGCTCTTTATATAGAATACAAATCTTGCGAGAATCCGACAGCGGAATGATGACGTTCAGGCGCTTTCGGGTTAACCGAGCAAGGCGGGGAGATCCGAGGCTGGGAGGGTTCAGATCTTGGAGAACCGAACCCGCTCATCTCTAATATATATATATATATATATATATATATATATATATATATGTGAATTTTGGCTCATTCTGTGTGGTATAGTGTGAATTTTGGCTCAATCTGTGTGCTTTAATGTGAATTTCGGCTCATTCTGTGTGCTTTATTGTGAATCTCGGCTCATTGTGTGTGCTATAATGGGAATTTCGGCTCATTTTGTGTGCAATAATGTGAACTTCGGCTCATTCTGTGTGCTATAATGTGAATTTCGGCTCATACCGTGTGCTAAAATGTGAAAGGTCTAGTACTAGATAGTATAAGGGGTAGTATAAGGAGAGTATAAGGTCTAGTACTAGTATAACCAGCATAGGCGAAACTAGAGATCTGGTAATGGGTGGTCCCAAGTAGAAAAAAATTCTTACCGGCACTGGGTGTGTGCGCCGGAGATGTGCGCTGAAAAATGGGTGTGACCACATATCACAAGGGGCGTGGTCAATGAAAATGGTGGGTGTCCCATTTCTCGTCACTCTGGGAACATTCATATCCTAGTGTTCACTCTAGGGGGTATATTTACTAAGCTCCCGATTTTGACAGTTTTTGACCGATTTGGTGTTTTTTCTTCAAAGTGTCATCTCGGGAATTTACTAAACAAAAATCTCGGCAGTGATGAGGGCATTCGTATTTTTTTGGAAGTCAAAGAAAAAAAATACGAATGAATACACCATCGGTCAAATACGCCTGTTATTTGATACAACTCGGTAATTTACTAAAAATTTTATTTCACAAACACTTCCGGCAATAGCCAAACACTGCCGTGAAAAAATACAAATAGTAAAAAAAAGCAGTTTTAAAACAGACCTGCTTTTTTTTACCGTGTTCTGATAGTCATGCATGGATCCATGAGATCCGAGCATGTTTATCAGTGGGAAGGGGTGGGAAAGTGTTTAAAATCAGAAAAAAAATTGCGTGGGGTCCCCCCTCCTAAGCATAACCAGCCTTGGGCTCTTTGAGCCGGTCCTGGTTGTAAAATTATGGGGGGAAAATTGACAGGGATTCCCCCATACTTGAACAACCAGCACTGGGCTCTGCGCCTGGTCCTGGTGCCAAAAACATGGGGGACAAAAAGCGTAGGGGTCCCCCGTATTTTTAACACCAGCACCGGGCTCCACTAGTCAGAGAGATAATGCCACAGCCGGGGGACACTTATCTTGGTCCCTGCGGCCCTGGCATTAAATCCCTAACTAGTCACCCCTGGCCGGGGTACCCTGGGGGAGTGGGGACCCCTTAAATCAAGGGGTCCCCCCCTCCAGCCACCCAAGGGCCAGGGGTGAAGCCTGAGGCTGTCCCCCCATCCAAGGGCGGCGGATGGGGGGGCTGATAGCCAAGTGTAAAAATGAAGAATATTGTTTTTTGTAGCAGTACTACAAGTTTCAGCAAGCCTCCCCCGCAAGCTGGTACGTGGAGAACCACAAGTACCAGCATGCGGTGGAAAAACGGGCCCGCTGGTACCTGTAGTACTACTACAAAAAAAAATACCCAAATAAAAACAGTACACACACACCGTGATAGTAAAACTTTATTACATACATGCATACCGACACACACATACTTACCTATGTTGACACGAAGCTCGGTCCACTTCTCCATGTAGAATCCACGGGGTACCTGTGAATAAAATTATACTCACAACAATCCAGTGTAGATCGGTCCTCTTCTACTTGTAATCCACGTACTTGGCAAAAAAACAAACCGATAAACCCGAACCACGCACTTAAAGGGGTCCCATGTTTACACATGGGACCCCTTTCCCCGACTGCCGGGACCCCCCGTGACTCCTGTCAAAGAGGGTCCCTTCAGCCAATCAGGGAGCACCACGTCTTAGCACTCTCCTGATTGGCTGTGCGCTCCTGAGCTGTCAGTCAGGCTGCGCACGGCAGAGATACAATGTAGCGCATAGGCGCTCCATTGTATCCAATGGTGGGAACTTTGCGGTCAGTGGTTGACCGCGGGTAACCTCATTCAGTAACCTGATTGACTGAAGGGACCCTCTTTGACAGGAGTCACGGGGGTCCTGGCAGTCGGGGAAAGGGGTCCCATGTGTAAACTAGAGATGAGCGGGTTCGGTTCCTCAGAATCCGAACCCGCCCGAACTTCATTTTTTTTTACACGGGGCCGAGCGACTCGGATCTTCCCGCCTTGCTCGGTTAACCCGAGCGCGCCCGAACGTCATCATCCCGCTGTCGGATTCTCGCGAGGCTCGGATTCTATCGCGAGACTCGGATTCTATATAAGGAGCCGCGCGTCGCCGCCATTTTCACACGTGCATTGAGATTCATATGGAGAGGACGTGGCTGGCGTCCTCTCCGTTTATAGAGAAGAGAGTGAGACTAGAGTAGAGAGAGACACAGTAGTAATTTTGGGGAGCATTAGGAGGAGTACTTTAGGAGGAGAACTACTACTTGCTGAAGTGATAGATAGATAGTGTGACTGTATAATGTATATCTGACTTGTGGGGGAGACACTGACAGTGGGGAGCAGTTAGAGTCTGAGAGCAGGACTCAGGAGTACATATAACGTACAGTGCACACTTTTGCTGCCAGAGTGCAACACTGCCATTGTGACCACACTGACCACCAGTATAATATATATTGTGATTGTCTGCTTAGGAGTACTACTTGCAAGTTGCTGATAGTGTGACCAGTGACCTGACCACCAGTTTAATAATCACCACCAGTTTAATATATATAATATATATATATATAATTGTATATAATATATATATAATATTGTATACCACCTACCCGTTTTTTTTTTTTCTTTCTTCTTCTTTATACATACTACTAATGTAGCTTACTGTAGCAGTCTGCGGTGCTGCTGAGCTGACAGTGTCCAGCAGGTCCGTCATCAGTCATTACATAATAAATATATATACCTGTCCGGCTGCAGTACTAGTGATATTATATATATATATATTGATTTCATCTCATTATCATCCAGTCTATATTAGCAGCAGACACAGTACGGTAGTCCACGGCTGTAGCTACCTCTGTGTCGGCAGTCGCTCGTCCATCCATAATTGTATACCACCTACCCGTGGGTTTTTTTTTCCTCTCTTCTTTATACATACTACTATAGTAGCTTACTGTAGCAGTCTGCGGTGCTGCTGAGCTGACAGTGTCCAGCAGGTCCGTCATCAGTCATTACATAATAAATATATATACCTGTCCGGCTGCAGTACTAGTGATATTATATATATATATATTGATTTCATCTCATTATCATCCAGTCTATATTAGCAGCAGACACAGTACGGTAGTCCACGGCTGTAGCTACCTCTGTGTCGGCAGTCGCTCGTCCATCCATAATTGTATACCACCTACCCGTGGTTTTTTTTTTTCTTTCTTCTTTATACATACTACTATAGTAGCTTACTGTAGCAGTCTGCGGTGCTGCTGAGCCAACAGTGTCCAGCAGGTCCGTCATCAGTCATTACATAATAAATATATCTACCTGTCCGGCTGCAGTACTAGTGATATTATATATATATTGATTTCATCTCATTATCATCCAGTCTATATTAGCAGCAGACACAGTACGGTAGTCCACGGCTGTAGCTACCTCTGTGTCGGCAGTCGCTCGTCCATCCATAATTGTATACCACCTACCCGTGGTTTTTTTTTTTCTTTCTTCTTTATACATACTACTATAGTAGCTTACTGTAGCAGTCTGCGGTGCTGCTGAGCTGACAGTGTCCAGCAGGTCTGTCATCAGTCATTACATAATAAATATATCTACCTGTCCGGCTGCAGTACTAGTGTGATATTATATATATATATATATTGATTTCATCTCATTATCATCCAGTCTATATTAGCAGCAGACACAGTACGGTAGTCCACGGCTGTAGCTACCTCTGTGTCGGCAGTCGCTCGTCCATCCATAATTGTATACCACCTACCCGTTTTTTTTTCTTTCTTCTTCTTTATACATACTACTATAGTAGCTTACTGTAGCAGTCTGCGGTGCTGCTGAGCTGACAGTGTCCAGCAGGTCCGTCATCAGTCATTACATAATAAATATATCTACCTGTCCGGCTGCAGTACTAGTGATATTATATATATATATATATATATTGATTTCATCTCATTATCATCCAGTCTATATTAGCAGCAGACACAGTACGGTAGTCCACAGCTGTAGCTACCTCTGTGTCGGCAGTCGCTCGTCCATCCATAATTGTATACCACCTACCCGTGGTTTTTTTTTTTTCTTCTTTATACATACTACTATAGTAGCTTACTGTAGCAGTCTGCGGTGCTGCTGAGCTGACAGTGTCCAGCAGGTCCGTCATCAGTCATTACATAATAAATATATCTACCTGTCCGGCTGCAGTACTAGTGATATTATATATATATATATATATTGATTTCATCTCATTATCATCCAGTCTATATTAGCAGCAGACACAGTATGGTAGTCCACGGCTGTAGCTACCTCTGTGTCGGCAGTCGCTCGTCCATCCATAATTGTATACCACCTACCCGTGGGTTTTTTTTTTCTTTCTTCTTTATACATACTACTATAGTAGCTTACTGTAGCAGTCTGCGGTGCTGCTGAGCTGACAGTGTCCAGCAGGTCCGTCATCAGTCATTACATAATAAATATATCTACCTGTCCGGCTGCAGTACTAGTGTGATATTATATATATATATATATATTGATTTCATCTCATTATCATCCAGTCTATATTAGCAGCAGACACAGTACGGTAGTCCACGGCTGTAGCTACCTCTGTGTCGGCAGTCGCTCGTCCATCCATAATTGTATACCACCTACCCGTGGTTTTTTTTTCTTTCTTCTTTATACATACTACTATAGTAGCTTACTGTAGCAGTCTGCGGTGCTGCTGAGCTGACAGTGTCCAGCAGGTCCGTCATCAGTCATTACATAATAAATATATATACCTGTCCGGCTGCAGTACTAGTGATATTATTTATATATATATATATTGATTTCATCTCA
Organism: Pseudophryne corroboree; assembly: GCF_028390025.1. Lineage (NCBI taxonomy): Eukaryota > Metazoa > Chordata > Amphibia > Anura > Myobatrachidae > Pseudophryne > Pseudophryne corroboree. Next base: position 377,710,204 of record NC_086451.1, read on the forward strand.
TTATCATCCAGTCTATATTAGCAGCAGACACAGTACGGTAGTCCACGGCTGTAGCTACCTCTGTGTCGGCAGTCGCTCGTCCATCCATAATTGTATACCACCTACCCGTGGTTTTTTTTTCTTTCTTCTTTATACATACTACTATAGTAGCTTACTGTAGCAGTCTGCGGTGCTGCTGAGCTGACAGTGTCCAGCAGGTCCGTCATCAGTCATTACATAATAAATATATCTACCTGTCCGGCTGCAGTACTAGTGATATTATATATATATATATATATATTGATTTCATCTCATTATCATCCAGTCTATATTAGTTGCAGACACAGTACGGTAGTCCACGGCTGTAGCTACCTCTGTGTCGGCAGTCGCTCGTCCATCCATAAGTATATTAGTATCCATCCATCTCCATTGTTTACCTGAGGTGCCTTTTAGTTGTGCCTATTAAAATATGGAGAACAAAAATGTTGAGGTTCCAAAATTAGGGAAAGATCAAGATCCACTTCCACCTCGTGCTGAAGCTGCTGCCACTAGTCATGGCCGAGACGATGAAATGCCAGCAACGTCGTCTGCCAAGGCCGATGCCCAATGTCATAGTACAGAGCATGTAAAATCCAAAACACCAAATATCAGTAAAAAAAGGACTAAAAAATCTAAAATAAAATTGTCGGAGGAGAAGCGTAAACTTGCCAATATGCCATTTACCACACGGAGTGGCAAGGAACGGCTGAGGCCCTGGCCTATGTTCATGGCTAGTGGTTCAGCTTCACATGAGGATGGAAGCACTCAGCCTCTCGCTAGAAAAATGAAAAGACTCAAGCTGGCAAAAGCACCGCAAAGAACTGTGCGTTCTTCGAAATCCCAAATCCACAAGGAGAGTCCAATTGTGTCGGTTGCGATGCCTGACCTTCCCAACACTGGACATGAAGAGCATGCGCCTTCCACCATTTGCACGCCCCCTGCAAGTGCTGGAAGGAGCACCCGCAGTCCAGTTCCTGATAGTCAGATTGAAGATGTCAGTGTTGAAGTACACCAGGATGAGGAGGATATGGGTGTTGCTGGCGCTGGGGAGGAAATTGACAAGGAGGATTCTGATGGTGAGGTGGTTTGTTTAAGTCAGGCACCCGGGGAGACACCTGTTGTCCGTGGGAGGAATATGGCCGTTGACATGCCTGGTGAAAATACCAAAAAAATCAGCTCTTCGGTGTGGAAGTATTTCAACAGAAATGCGGACAACATTTGTCAAGCCGTGTGTTGCCTTTGTCAAGCTGTAATAAGTAGGGGTAAGGACGTTAACCACCTCGGAACATCCTCCCTTACACGTCACCTGCAGCGCATTCATAATAAGTCAGTGACAAGTTCAAAAACTTTGGGCGACAGCGGAAGCAGTCCACTGACCAGTAAATCCCTTCCTCTTGTAACCAAGCTCACGCAAACCACCCCACCAACTCCCTCAGTGTCAATTTCCTCCTTCCCCAGGAATGCCAATAGTCCTGCAGGCCATGTCACTTGCAATTCTGATGAGTCCTCTCCTGCCTGGGATTCCTCCGATGCATCCTTGCGTGTAACGCCTACTGCTGCTGGCGCTGCTGTTGTTGCTGCTGGGAGTCGATGGTCATCCCAGAGGGGAAGTCGTACTCGTAAGCCCACTTTTACTACTTCCACCAAGCAATTGACTGTCCAACAGTCCTTTGCGAGGAAGATGAAATATCACAGCAGTCATCCTGCTGCAAAGCGGATAACTGAGGCCTTGGCATCCTGGGTGGTGAAAAACGTGGTTCCGGTATCCATCATTACTGCAGAGGCAACTAGAGACTTGTTGGAGGTACTGTGTCCCCGGTACCAAATACCATCTAGGTTCCATTTCTCTAGGCAGGCGATACCAAAAATGTACACAGACCTCAGAAAAAGAGTCACCAGTGTCCTAAAAAATGCAGCTGTACCCAATGTCCACTTAACCACGGACATGTGGACAAGTGGAGCAGGGCAGGGTCAGGACTATATGACTGTGACAGCCCACTGGGTAGATGTATGGACTCCCGCCGCAAGAACAGCAGCGGCGGCACCAGTAGCAGCATCTCGCAAACGCCAACTCTTTCCTAGGCAGGCTACGCTTTGTATCACCGGTTTCCAGAATACGCACATAGCTGAAAACCTCTTACGGCAACTGAGGAAGATCATCGCGGAATGGCTTACCCCAATTGGACTCTCCTGTGGATTTGTGGCATCGGACAACGCCAGCAATATTGTGTGCGCATTAAATCTGGGCAAATTCCAGCACGTCCCATGTTTTGCACATACCTTGAATTTGGTGGTGCAGAATTTTTCAAAAAACGACAGGGGCGTGCAAGAGATGCTGTCGGTGGCCAGAAGAATTGCGGGACACTTTCGGCGTACAGGCACCACGTACAGAAGACTGGAGCAACACCAAAAACGCCTGAACCTGCCCTGCCATCATCTGAAGCAAGAAGTGGTAACGAGGTGGAATTCAACCCTATATATGCTTCAGAGGTTGGAGGAGCAGCAAAAGGCCATTCAAGCCTATACAATTCAGCACGATATAGGAGGTGGAATGCACCTGTCTCAAGCGCAGTGGAGAATGATTTCAACGTTGTGCAAGGTTCTGCTGCCCTTTGAACTTGCCACACGTGAAGTCAGTTCAGACACTGCCAGCCTGAGTCAGGTCATTCCCCTCATCAGGCTTTTGCAGAAGAAGCTGGAGACATTGAAGGAGGAGCTAACACGGAGAGATTCCGCTAGGCATGTGGGACTTGTGGATGGAGCCCTTAATTCGCTTAACAAGGATTCATGGGTGGTCAATCTGTTGAAATCAGAGCACTACATTTTGGCCACCGTGCTCGATCCTAGATTTAAAACCTACCTTGGATCTCTCTTTCCGGCAGACACAAGTCTGCTGGGGTTCAAAGACCTGCTGGTGAGAAAATTGTCAAGTCAAGCGGAACGCGACCTGTCAACATCTCCTACTTCACATTCTCCCGCAACTGGGGGTGCGAGGAAAAGGCTCAGAATTCCGAGCCCACCCGCTGGCGGTGATGCAGGGCAGTCTGGAGCGACTGCTGATGCTGACATCTGGTCCGGACTGAAGGACCTGTCAACGATTACGGACATGTCGTCTACTGTCACTGTATATGATTCTCTCCCCATTGAAAGAATGGTGGAGGATTATATGAGTGACCGCATCCAAGTAGGCACGTCACACAGTCCGTACTTATACTGGCAGGAAAAAGAGGCAATTTGGAGGCCCTTGCACAAACTGGCTTTATTCTACCTAAGTTGCCCTCCCACAAGTGTGTACTCCGAAAGAGTGTTTAGTGCCGCCGCTCACCTTGTCAGCAATCGGCGTACGAGGTTACTTCCAGAAAATGTGGAGAAGATGATGTTCATTAAAATGAATTATAATCAATTCCTCCGTGGAGACATTGACCAGCAGCAATTGCCTCCACAAAGTACACAGGGAGCTGAGATGGTGGATTCCAGTGGGGACGAATTGATAATCTGTGAGGAGGGGGATGTACACGGTGATATATCGGAGGATGATGATGAGGTGGACATCTTGCCTCTGTAGAGCCAGTTTGTGCAAGGAGAGATTAATTGCTTCTTTTTTGGTGGGGGTCCAAACCAACCCGTCATTTCAGTCACAGTCGTGTGGCAGACCCTGTCACTAAAATGATGGGTTGGTTAAAGTGTGCATGTCCTGTTTATACAACATAAGGGTGGGTGGGAGGGCCCAAGGACAATTCCATCTTGCACCTCTTTTTTCTTTAATTTTTCTTTGCGTCATGTGCTGTTTGGGGAGTGTTTTTTGGAAGGGCCATTCTGCGTGACACTGCAGTGCCACTCCTAGATGGGCCAGGTGTTTGTGTCGGCCACTAGGGTCGCTTATCTTACTCACACAGCTACCTCATTGCGCCTCTTTTTTTCTTTGCGTCATGTGCTGTTTGGGGAGTGTTTTTTGGAAGGGCCATCCTGCGTGACACTGCAGTGCCACTCCTAGATGGGCCCGGTGTTTGTGTCGGCCACTAGGGTCGCTTATCTTACTCACACAGCTACCTCATTGCGCCTCTTTTTTTCTTTGCGTCATGTGCTGTTTGGGGAGTGTTTTTTGGAAGGGCCATCCTGCGTGACACTGCAGTGCCACTCCTAGATGGGCCCGGTGTTTGTGTCGGCCACTAGGGTCGCTTATCTTACTCACACAGCTACCTCATTGCGCCTCTTTTTTTCTTTGCGTCATGTGCTGTTTGGGGAGTGTTTTTTGGAAGGGCCATCCTGCGTGACACTGCAGTGCCACTCCTAGATGGGCCCGGTGTTTGTGTCGGCCACTAGGGTCGCTTATCTTACTCACACAGCTACCTCATTGCGCCTCTTTTTTTCTTTGCGTCATGTGCTGTTTGGGGAGTGTTTTTTGGAAGGGCCATCCTGCGTGACACTGCAGTGCCACTCCTAGATGGGCCCGGTGTTTGTGTCGGCCACTAGGGTCGCTTATCTTACTCACACAGCTACCTCATTGCGCCTCTTTTTTTCTTTGCGTCATGTGCTGTTTGGGGAGTGTTTTTTGGAAGGGCCATCCTGCGTGACACTGCAGTGCCACTCCTAGATGGGCCCGGTGTTTGTGTCGGCCACTAGGGTCGCTTATCTTACTCACACAGCTACCTCATTGCGCCTCTTTTTTTCTTTGCGTCATGTGCTGTTTGGGGAGTGTTTTTTGGAAGGGCCATCCTGCGTGCCACTGCAGTGCCACTCCTAGATGGGCCAGGTGTTTGTGTCGGCCACTAGGGTCGCTTAGCGTACTCACACAGCTACCTCATTGCGCCTCTTTTTTTCTTTGCGTCATGTGCTGTTTGGGGAGTGTTTTTTGGAAGGGCCATCCTGCGTGACACTGCAGTGCCACTCCTAGATGGGCCCGGTGTTTGTGTCGGCCACTAGGGTCGCTTAGCTTACTCACACAGCTACCTCATTGCGCCTCTTTTTTTCTTTGCGTCATGTGCTGTTTGGGGAGTGTTTTTTGGAAGGGCCATCCTGCGTGACACTGCAGTGCCACTCCTAGATGGGCCCGGTGTTTGTGTCGGCCACTAGGGTCGCTTAGCTTAGTCATCCAGCGACCTCGGTGCAAATTTTAGGACTAAAAATAATATTGTGAGGTGTGAGGTATTCAGAATAGACTGAAAATGAGTGGAAATTATGGTTTTTGAGGTTAATAATACTTTGGGATCAAAATGACCCCCAAATTCTATGATTTAAGCTGTTTTTTAGTGTTTTTTGAAAAAAACACCCGAATCCAAAACACACCCGAATCCGACAAAAAAAATTCGGTGAGGTTTTGCCAAAACGCGGTCGAACCCAAAACACGGCCGCGGAACCGAACCCAAAACCAAAACACAAAACCCGAAAAATTTCAAGTGCACATCTCTAGTGTAAACATGGGTCCCCTTTCAGTGCGTGGTTCGGGTTTGTCGGTTTGTTTATTTGCCAAGTATGTGGATTACAAGTAGAAGAGGACCGATCTACACTGGATTGTTGCGAGTATAATTTTATTCACAGGTACCCCGTGGATTCTACATGGAGAAGTGGACCGAGCCTCGTGTAAACATAAGTAAGTATGTGTGTGTCGGTATGCATGTATGTAATAAAGTTTTACTATCACGGTGTGTGTACTGTTTTTATTTGGGTATTTTTTTTGTAGTAGTACTACAGGTACCAGCGGGCCCGTTTTTCCACCGCATGCTGGTACTTGTGGTTCTCCACGTACCAGCTTGCGGGGGAGGCTTGCTGGGACTTGTAGTACTGCTACAAAAAACAATATTCTTCATTTTTACACTTGGCTATCAGCCCCCCATCCGCCGCCCTTGGATGGGGGGGGGGCAGCCTCGGGCTTCACCCCTGGCCCTTGGGTGGCTGGAGGGGGGAACCCCTTGATTTAAGGGGTCCCCATTCCTCCAGGGTACCCCGGCCAGGGGTGACTAGTTAGTGATTTAATGCCAGGGCCGCAGGGACAAAGATAAAAGTGTCCCCCGGCTGTGGCATTATCTCTCTGACTAGTGGAGCCCGGTGCTGGTGTTAAAAATACAGGGGACCCCTACGCTTTTTGTCCCCCGTATTTTTGGCACCAGGACCAGGCGCAGAGCCCGGTGCTGGTTGTTCAAATATGGGGGAACCCCTGTCATTTTCCCCCCATATTTTTACAACCAGGACCGGCTCAAAGAGCCTGAGGCTGGTTTTGCTTAGGAGGGGGGACCCCACGCAATTTTTTCTTGATTTTTTTACTTTACTTTTTTTTAAAGGTGCACAATGAAGCCCTGCACGGATCTCACAGATCCGTCCGAGATTCATTGTGTTAATGTCGGCAGTGTTTTACTATTCACTCCCGTAAAACACTGGCCGAAATTACGAATGACATCGACATCGGAAAAAAACAAAAATGCAGAATACGACAGCATAGTAAATGTGGCGTAAAAATTTCAAAAAGTTGCAAATTCACACATTCGATGTCATTCGTGTTTAATCTCCCTCCAAATCGACACATATATGAATTTTAGTAAATATACCCCTAGGAGTTTTTTTAGAGCAGGGTGCTGATCACGGGGAGGGCACATTTTTAATTCGGGGGGGGGGCACATTTTTAAGTTAGAAGGGCAAAATTCTGAACATACTGTAATGCTTGGTGCTCCCTTTTCTATAAGGTAAGCATGGACAGTGCGCGCCGAAGGCGCACATCAAAAACTTAGGGGCGTTGCTTTGTGGGGAAGGGGCGTGGCCACATAATAGTGGCAATTCACATTACACTACACAGTAGTGCAGCTAATATGCATTGCACCTGGTAGAACCTCCTATACACACTGCGACAGGTAGAGCACGTTCTACACTTTGTGCCAGGCAGAGCACGTTCTACACTTTGCGCCATTCAGAGCACGTTCTACACTTTGCGCCAGGCAGAGCACGTTCTACACTTTGCAACAGGCAGAGCACGTTCTACACTTTGCAACAGGCAGAGCACGTTCTACACTTTGCGCCAGGCAGAGCACTGAGACACATTGCACCAGGCAGAGCACTGAGACACATTACGCCAGGTAGAGCACTGAGACACATTACGCCAGGTAGAGCACTGAGACACATTGCACCAGGTACAGCACTGAAACACATTGCGCCAGGTACTGCACTGAGACACATTGCGCCAGGTATTGCACTGAGACACATTGCGCCAGGTATTGCACTGAGACACATTGCGCCAGGTAGAGAACTGAGACACACTGCACCAGGTAGAGAACTGAGACACACTGCACCAGGTAGAGAACTGAGACACACTGCACCAGGTAGAGAGCTGAGACACACTGCACCAGGTAGAGAGCTGAGACAGACTGCACCAGGTAGAGAACTGAGACAGACTGCACCAGGTAGAGAACTGAGACACAATGCACCAGGCAGAGAACTGAGACACATTGCACCAGGTAGAGCACTGAGACACATTGCGCCAGGTATTGCACTGAGACCCATTGCACCAGGTAGAGCACTGAGTGACAGACTCAGTGACAGGACACAGTAAAAGTCAGATCACTCACTGTAGTGACTGTGACTGACAGTGTCTGGGTTTCCACGCGGGCCGCAGGCGGGGTGCTGGGCGGGGAGTCAGACTCAGAGCAGGCGGGCGCGTGGCAGTCCGTGACAGCGGTGAAGTAGGCTGCAGGCGGCTGGAGCTGAAGGAAGAGTCCTGAGTCTGTGCCTCGGCTCGGTGCTCCCCTAAGACTGGTGAACGGCAGAGCTGGGGAGCGCTGTGTGCGACGTGACGTCATTATGTCACGTCGCACTCATACGCTATAGGCAAAATCACAAATGGGGCGGGGGGGCGGAGCTGGGAAGCTGCTGCAGTGTGAGTGTCCTCCCGGTCAGCAAATGCGTTCCTGACCGGGAGGACAAAGTGTCCTCCACAGATTCGCCTATGATAACCAGTACTAGATAGTATAAGGGGTCCTACTACACTGAAGGACACTCCCCCTTTTGAGTGGCCACCCTTCAATTTTCATACCCCCACTTCTAAACTTTTTTTTTTTTTTTTTTTTGGGGGGGGGGGGGGGGGTTGTGCCATTATTGATCTTGCCCTGGGCTCCAAAAACCCTAGTTACGCCTCTGCCCTGTGGCCACGGTTTCTCCAGCAGAGGGGCGAAGCAGTGGGAACCATCTAGGAGAGGCCTACTGGGTTATACTACCAGTGATAATATAGTTTCTATGATGTTTCTTTAACAGAGGGGAAGATTTGGAGCATTTGGCAATAGCTACCATATATACTCGAGTATAAGTCGACCCGAATATAAGCTGAGGCACCTAATTTTACCACAAAAATCTGGGAAAACTTATTGACTCGAGTATAAGCCTAGGGTGAGAAATGCAGCTCTAGCCGTACACAGCCCTCATACTGCCAGATATGCTCCCACAGTGCCAGATATGCCGTCATAGTGCCAGATATTCCCCCACAGTGCCAGATATGCCCTCATACTGCCAGATATGCCCCCTCCCCCAAGTGCCAAATATGCTCCCCCAGTGCCCGTTACAACTTACCCTCCGCCGCTCCCGCGTTTTTTTGTGAAGGAGGGACACGGAGGGCACAGCGCGCTCCTCTCCTGTGTCCTCCCTGCGTCTCCGGCAGCGTGCTGTGCCCTCCGTGTCCCTCCTTCCCACTGACTCGAGTATAAGCCGAGGGGGCTTTTTCAGCACAAAAAAAAAGTGCTGAAAAAGTCGGCTTATGCTCGAGTATATACGGTAATCTCATGTCTTCTAAGACTTTGTCATAAAGCGGGGGACCAAGATGTATTTCCAAGAACGTTTCATGGGAGTTTTGATCAGGAAAAGCAGCACCAAGAAGGACGCAGTAATACCTTTGGCCGATTTAATACCTTTGGCCGTAGGACGGTAGCTACTTAGGTGTTTTTTCCAAGTTTTAAGTTATCAGTGTTACAAAATTGCTGGATGCAATGTACATAGCGGACTGAGTCAGAGGTGGGTGCTATTCAGAGGACTGTGCATACGTCGGAGTCAGAGTGCACATGTGCCTCAATACAGCTGCAGACCCTGTTAGCTGCAACCTGATTGACAGGCTGCAGGCGCTTTGGGGGAGTGGTGACAGGGCAGTGTCAGACCCATTTTCTGGGTGTGCCGAAGCCAGTGGCTGCATGCGCAGATGTAGTTCCTCAGGCCCCAGCAGTGTAGTTTTGATGGACATCCTGAGTAACCTGAGGGTTACTCAGATGTCTGATGAGCATTCTGATGTTAGCACTGTGGATCTGATATGGTGTCTTTGGATGCAGACTGCAGATCTGCAAAGCCGACAGTGGGCATCTTTTTACATTACAGTACATTAACATTCAGATCCGATGTGACAGAAGACGCAGCACCAGTGCGCGCTGTGTGCAAGAAATGGCATTGGTGCCCCCCCATGCAAGATAGGGGCAGTGCGCGCTGTAGGTGCGCGCAAAATATATAGGGCGTGGCTTCATGGGTAAGGGGCGTGGCCACAAAATAATACCAATTCATACTACGATGCACAGTAGTCTCCATTATCAAATTACGCTGCACAGTTGCGCCACTACACCAGGTAGAGACCCTTTTACACATTACGGCAGACAGCGTCCCCCTTTTTACATATTACGGCAGACAGCATCCCCTTTTTACACATTACGGCAGACAGCGTCCCCCTTTTTACACATTACGGCAGACAGTGTCCCCTATTTTACACATTACGCTACATTACATTGCGCTCACTTAACTCACCAGTCTCCAGAGCTGTCCTCCTGCCTCTTCCTTGTTTCCTGTCTCCCCATTCTCTCTGCATCGCAGCAGTGTACTCTCCATCATCAGCGCTGCCTGCTCTCCTCTACTGCAGACAGTGCTGTCCTGTGCCCACTGCCTCTCCCACCGCCTCCAGTGTCCTGGCTAATGCTGACCCCACAGCGCGGCGTGGGATTCTCCATCATCAGCGCTGCCTGCTCTCCTCTCCACAACAGAGAGCAGACAGCGCTGTCCTGTGCCCGCTGCCGCTCCCTCCAGTGTCCCGGCCGACCCAGTAGCGCTGCGGGAGATTCTCCATTTAATCACACCACCGGCCAAACGGGGACTCGGCGCAAGAAGTGCTCCCTCCGTAAGTGCGCAGTGTGCAATGCACACTCTGCATACACCTAGTTACGGCCCTGGTAAGGACCGTATCTGGGCAGTACAGAGGTGATTGATGTCCATCCCTACTCCAGTGTGCATGGCTCAGCGTGCATATAATGCCATCCTCCGCTTGTCTTTCCTGGCTGCTAAGCCACGCCCCTCCATGCTGCCTCCGCACAGCATCCAGGGGCCAGCTCCTGCTGCTGCCGGCTCATATAGATGAGCTGTCACCCGATCGGATAGCTGAGAGCTCCAATTGCAGAAGGCAGCTAGAACGGCGGTAGGCAGCTAGAGCCGCCGGCGCAAGCCAACTCTGTTCACTGCCACGATTCGTTTCTCCTGCAAGTCGGCGGTGGCGCCTCTCATATTTGGGGTGGGGCGGTGAGCTGCTCCTCCCGTCCCGACGCTTCTGTTCTGTACAGAGAAGCCCGGTGCTGCTGTAAACTGCTGCGGGTGGGGGCACAGTGTTAACATGAGCCGAGGCGGGGATTCAGCGCTGCTGCACAGTAATCTCCGGCTTGGGAGGGGAGCGGGGAGGAGGCGGAGACAATCGCGCTGCTGAATTTCACCATGAGGGGAGGTGGGGGGGGTGTTACTACCCGCAGCTTTCCGCGCTGCTGAATTGCTGAAAGGCGGCGGAGATCACTTACATGTATATACATTTTGTTGGTGGCTGGATGCGCCCCAGCTCATACTGCGCTATGTGCCTTCATACCTAGTTACGGCACTGCGCAGCACCGATTCACACTGCGTCAACTTCTAAATCAGGCCCATAATCAAATTTAAAACCATAGCTTTTGAATGAATTAATAAATGTAAATTGTAATAGAAAGTTAGCACAGGAGTCAGTAAATATTATCCACATGCACTTTCACTGGTTACTAATGCGCCTGTTGCTCCTCCTATATAATGTATATATAGCCCATTGGCATTTTTATCATGGGTGCAATGTGTGCGGTACAGACGGACCCCTTGATCCAGGGGGGGCACACACTGCACCCATTTTTTAAATGCTCACCTTTGCATCCACGTCAAATATAACAGCCAAAATGGCAGCTGCGCATGCACAGTAGTGAAATTAGTCTCCATAACATGGCGGGTGCCATGTGTCTGGAGACCTGTGCATGCGCAGTAGACTCCGGCAAAATGCCGGAGCCTGCTGAGCTGTTGAGAGGAGGGGGCCCACCTGGAGTCAGCACACGGGCCTCCTCCTCTGTTAAAATGCCCATGATGTATTGTAGCCACTGGAGTTCACTGCAGAACAAGCAACGTCAACAGTAATATATAATGACAGCACAGTGGGACACAGTGAATTTACCGAATGACGGAAACGGCAGTTGAAATACTGACACCGGAATACCAACAGCATGGATTCCACCCAAGGGGGAATAGTGTGGCACGCAAAGCTCGCCACCGGGCCCGAAGCGTAGTGCGGACTCGCTGCCTCGTTGTTGGGAATTCCGGATGTCAGTCTCCTGAACTCCGGGATCCTGACCGTGGGGATTTCATACTGGACCCTTGCTAGTAGCCATCATAACTGAACTTCCATCCACTGGTCTATTCACTGACCTGGGGGGAGATGTATCAAGCTTTGGCAAGAGATAAAGTAGAGAAGTTGCCAAAGGCAACCAATCAGCTCTGTTATTTATCTACCACAGTCTATGACAACTTCTCCACTTTGTCTCTCTCCATGGGCCGGATGTAATGGCTTGCAAGACGGCTGGAGCTCTGACACTCCGGCCGAACTCAGACGTTTTTTTTAAAGCAGCAAACATTTACAAGGCAACCAGGTTTTGCCTTGTAAATGCTTGCTGCTTTAAAAAAACATACGAGTTTGGCCGGAGTCTCGAAGCACCGGCCGTCTCCCAAGCCATTATATCCGGCCTATGGAGAGAGACAAAGTGGAGAAGTTGTCTTAGACTGTGGTAGATAAAACCATGGCTTGCTACATCTCCCCTATAGTATCTTCAGAGGTAACTCCAGTAGGGTTGAAGTGGAGTGCAGAATAATTTGGTATTGGGGACCGCTTATAGAGATGTGCGAGTTCAGGTGTACTCAGTTCTTAATGCCAAAATTAACGCGAGTTTGGATTTATTCAGACATTATTGGCGATACAAAACACGCGACATCCAAGAACTAATAAGATGCCATTTTGAGATCCGGGTAAATCCGGCTAAATCCAAACCTGCACATCTCTACTTAAGAAACACCACCAGACCAAGAAATAAACAGTGGTGACTTCCTAGCTTGGACTTTTGATTAATATAATCCTATAGCTATAGAATGTCTATTTTAAATAGAGATGTGTGGCGGACACTTTTTGGGTTTTGGGTTTTGGTTTTGGATCTGGATCTCCGCTCGTGTTGTGGATCTAGATTGGTTTTGCCAAAACCACCCTTTCGGGTTTTGGTTTTGGATCTGGGTGATTTTTTAAAAAACATAAAAACAGCTAAAATCACAGAATTTGCGGGTAATTTTGATCCTACGGTATCATTAACCTCAATAACATTCATTTCCACTCATTTCCAGTCTATTCTGAACACCTCACAATATTGTTTTTAGGCCAAAAGTTTGCACCAAGGTAGCTGGATGACTAAGCTAAGCGACACAAGTGGGAGGCACAAACACCTGGCCCATCTAGGAGTGGCACTGCAGTGGCAGACAGGATGTCAGTTTTAAAAACTAGGCCCCAAAGAGCACATAATGCAAATGAAAAAAAGGAGGTGCAAGATGGAATTGTCTTGGGCCATCCCACCCTCCCTTATGTTGTTTAAACAGGACATACACAGTTTAATAAACCTATAATTTCAGCGACAGGTGGTCCCCCTGGAAAAAGCTTGCCAACTTCTCCGAATCATAGCTAGCTACAAACATACCACCTCCTTCTTTGATGACTTTTCACATTATAAGAAGAGGCAAGAGGAAGAGGACAGTGTCAAGAAGGTGATTCAAAATTAGAAAGGCACACGCAATCAGGAACAACACATAGGCCTTCACCTGCACTCCTATATTAGTGTGGAACGAAAAGGACTTCAACCAAGCAAATATATAATTACCACATTACTGGACAAACTGAAAAACTAGGGGGCATAGCCTCCAAATTTGTACCCCCTTCTCCGTGTTCAGGGATTAAGATAATCTCGGATTTAATGCTGGGATGCAAATAAACTGGTGTATATCACAGGATCAAGATTGGATATTTTCCCCTCCACGGAGTCTGGAGGGGTGTGGTATTGAAGGTCGACAGTAACTAGGTCGACCACTATTGGTCGACAGTAACTAGGTCGACAGGGTGTCTAGGTCGACGGGGTCTTTAGGTCGACATGTTCTAGGTCGACAGGTCAAAAGGTCGACGTGAGTTTTTTATGTTATTTTGGTGTTGTTTTCTTCGTAGAGTGACCGGGAACCCAAATTAGTGCACCGCGTTCGCTCGCCATACTTCGGGCATGGTGCCTTCGCTTCGCTCGGCACAGATTACTGTTCCAATCGTAGTCCACAAGGATCGTTAAAGTATGAAAAGGTTCAAAAAAAGAAATACATTGTGAAAAACTCATGTCGACCTTTTGACCTGTCGACCTAGAACATGTCGACCTAAAGACCCTGTCGACCTAGTTACTGTCGACCAATAGTGGTCGACCTAGACATTGTCGACCTAGTTACTGTCGACTTAAGAGACTGGATCCTGTCTGGAGACTTATTTTTTTGAAAATCTGTTGGTTTCTTTTTTTACATTTTTTTATTGCATTTTTATTTACATATTTTGTGGCAGATGCCTTATTTTTGTTTTTCACAGCTCCCAGTTACACGCATGTGAGCATACCTGTGTGTCCCAGTTACACGCATGTGAGCATACCAGTGTGTCTTGTTTATTTTTTTTCATATTTAATTTTTAAATAAAGCAGCCCCTTAGATGTTTTAGCAGCCCCTCCTGAGCCCCCACAGCAGCCCCGGATGGGTTCAGTACAGTACTAACCAGGACTGTGCAGTGAATTTTTTGTTATTGAGCCCCTGCCATAGTGGAGCTTACCACTTTACAGTCGAAAATCATTTCATACTATAAGTAAGACTGTGGGAGGAAGCAATGCTAACCTCTTTGCTCACAGCATGCCTCAGCCTGGCCAGCCAGACATCTTTCTGGCTGTAAGCCACCATGAGACTCCATACTGGCCTTATTCAGTTACTGTTTGTGCCTCACAGGAGCTCCTGGCCCATTTAGTGCTGCAGTGCAATGGAAAGCTGATGCACTGCAAGATCACTGAAACTCTGTTCTTCTAACACCGCGAAGACTTGCGATAACCCTACGCAGCCCTTAGGAAAAGAAGATTCCTGTACAAGAAATTAGTGATGAGCGGGTTCGGTTTCTCGGAAACCGAACCCCCCCGAACTTCACGCTTTTTACACGGGTCCGAGGCACACTCGGATCTTCCCGCCTTGCTCGGTTAACCCGAGCGCGCCCGAACGTCATCATCCCGCTGTCGGATTCTCGCGAGACTCGGATTCTATATAAGGAGCCGCGCGTCGCCGCCATTTTCACACGTGCATTGAGATTGATAGGGAGAGGACGTGGCTGGCGTCCTCTCCGTTTAGAGTAGACTAGAGAGTAGTAGAGACACTTGATTTACTAATTTTGGGGAGCATATTAGGAGTACTACTTGCTGATAGTGTGACCAGTGACCACCAGTTTAATTAATCCGTTCTCTGCCTGAAAAAAAACGATACACAGTGTGACACAGTCACATACCATATCTGTGCTCAGCCTCAGTGTGCCCTCAGTGTGCTGCATCATCTATGTAATACTGTATATCTGACTGTGCTGAGTGCTCACTGCTCACACAGCTTAATTGTGGGGGAGACTGGGGAGCAGTTATAGCAGGAGTACATATTTTAACAGTGCACACTTTTGCTGCCAGAGTGCCACTACCAGTGCCAGTGTGACTGAACAGTGACCACTGACCACCAGTATATTGTGATTGTCTGCCTGAAAAAGTTAAACACTCGTCGTGTGGTGTTTTTATTCTATAAACGCATTCTGCTGACAGTGTCCAGCAGGTCCGTCATTATATAATATATACCTGTCCGGCTGCAGTAGTGATATATATATATTTTTTATATCATTATCATCCAGTCTATATTAGCACTGCAGCAGACGCAGTACGGTAGTCCACGGCTGTAGCTACCTCTGTGTCGGCAGTCGATCGTCCATCCATAATTGTATACCACCTACCCGTGGTGTTTTTTTTTTTTTTCTATCTTCTTGATACTAGTAGCTTACTTTAGGAGTCTGCAGTGCTGAGCTGACAGTGTCCAGCAGGTCCGTCATTATATAATATATACCTGTCCGGCTGCAGTAGTGATATATATATATATATTTTATATCATTATCATCCAGTCTATATTAGCAGCAGACACAGTACGGTAGTCCACGGCTGTAGCTACCTCTGTGTCGGCAGTCGCTCGTCCATCCATAATTGTATACCACCTACCCGTGGTGTTTTTTTTTTTTTTCTATCTTCTTGATACTAGTAGCTTACTTTAGGAGTCTGCAGTGCTGAGCTGACAGTGTCCAGCAGGTCCGTCATTATATAATATATACCTGTCCGGCTGCAGTAGTGATATATATATATATATATTTTTTATATCATTATCATCCAGTCTATATTAGCAGCAGACGCAGTACGGTAGTCCACGGCTGTAGCTACCTCTGTGTCGGCAGTCGCTCGTCCATCCATAATTGTATACCACCTACCTGTGGTGTTTTGTTTTTTTTCTATCTTCTTGATACTAGTAGCTTACTTTAGGAGTCTGCAGTGCTGACAGTGTCCAGCAGGTCCGTCATTATATAATATATACCTGTCCGGCTGCAGTAGTGATATATATATATTTTATATCTCATTATCATCCAGTCTATATTAGCAGCAGACGCAGTACGGTAGTCCATGGCTGTAGCTACCTCTGTGTCGGAAGTCGCTCGTCAATCCATAAGTATACTAGTATCCATCCATCTCCATTGTTTACCTGAGGTGCCTTTTAGTTGTGCCTATTAAAATATGGAGAACAAAAATGTTGAGGTTCCAAAAATAGGGAAAGATCAAGATCGACTTCCACCTCGTGCTGAAGCTGCTGCCACTAGTCATGGCCGAGACGATGAAATGCCAGCAACGCCGTCTGCCAAGGCCGATGCCCAATGTCATAGTACAGAGCATGTAAAATCCAAAACACCAAATATCAGTAAAAAAAGGACTCAAAAATCTAAAATAAAATTGTCGGAGGAGAAGCGTAAACTTGCCAATATGCCATTTACCACACGGAGTGGCAAGGAACGGCTGAGGCCCTGGCCTATGTTCATGGCTAGTGGTTCAGCTTCACATGAGGATGGAAGCACTCAGCCTCTCGCTAGAAAAATGAAAAGACTCAAGCTGGCAAAAGCACAGCAAAGAACTGTGCGTTCTTCGAAATCACAAATCCACAAGGAGAGTCCAATTGTGTCGTTTGCGATGCCTGACCTTCTCAACACTGGACGTAAAGAGCATGCACCTTCCACCATTTGCACGCCCCCTGCAAGTGCTGGAAGGAGCACCCGCAGTCCAGTTCCTGATAGTCAGATTGAAGATGTCAGTGTTGAAGTACACCAGGATGAGGAGGATATGGGTGTTGCTGGCGCTGGGGAGGAAATTGACCAGGAGGATTCTGATGGTGAGGTGGTTTGTTTAAGTCAGGCACCCGGGGAGACACCTGTTGTCCGTGGGAGGAATATGGCCATTGACATGCCTGGTGAAAATACCAAAAAAATCAGCTCTTTGGTGTGGAAGTATTTCAACAGAAATGCGGACAACATTTGTCAAGCCGTGTGTTGCCTTTGTCAAGCTGTAATAAGTAGGGGTAAGGACGTTAACCACCTCGGAACATCCTCCCTTATACGTCACCTGCAGCGCATTCATCATAAGTCAGTGACAAGTTCAAAAACTTTGGGCGACAGCGGAAGCAGTCCACTGACCAGTAAATCCCTTCCTCTTGTAACCAAGCTCACGCAAACCACCCCACCAACTCCCTCAGTGTCAATTTCCTCCTTCCCCAGGAATGCCAATAGTCCTGCAGGCCATGTCACTGGCAATTCTGATGAGTCCTCTCCTGCCTGGGATTCCTCCGATGCATCCTTGCGTGTAACGCCTACTGCTGCTGGCGCTGCTGTTGTTGCTGCTGGGAGTCGATGGTCATCCCAGAGGGGAAGTCGTACTCGTAAGACCACTTTTACTACTTCCACCAAGCAATTGACTGTCCAACAGTCCTTTGCGAGGAAGATGAAATATCACAGCAGTCATCCTGCTGCAAAGCGGATAACTGAGGCCTTGGCATCCTGGGCGGTGAGAAACGTGGTTCCGGTATCCATCATTACTGCAGAGGCAACTAGAGACTTGTTGGAGGTACTGTGTCCCCGGTACCAAATACCATCTAGGTTCCATTTCTCTAGGCAGGCGATACCGAAAATGTACACAGGCCTCAGAAAAAGACTCACCAGTGTCCTAAAAAATGCAGTTGTACCCAATGTCCACTTAACCACGGACATGTGGACAAGTGGAGCAGGGCAGGCTCAGGACTATATGACTGTGACAGCCCACTGGGTAGATGTATGGACTCCCGCCGCAAGAACAGCAGCGGCGGCACCAGTAGCAGCATCTCGCAAACGCCAACTCTTTCCTAGGCAGGCTACGCTTTGTATCACCGCTTTCCAGAATACGCACACAGCTAAAAACCTCTTACAGCAACTGAGGAAGATCATCGCAGAATGGCTTACCACAATTGGACTCTCCTGTGGATTTGTGGCATCGGACAACGCCAGCAATATTGTGTGTGCATTAAATATGGGCAAATTCCAGCACGTCCCATGTTTTGCACATACCTTGAATTTGGTGGTGCAGAATTATTTAAAAAACGAGAGGGGCGTGCAAGAGATGCTGTCGGTGGCCAGAAGAATTGCGGGACACTTTCGGCGTACAGGCACCACGTACAGAAGACTGGAGCACCACCAAAAACGCCTGAACCTGCTCTGCCATCATCTGAAGCAAGAAGTGGTAACGAGGTGGAATTCAACCCTCTATATGCTTCAGAGGTTGGAGGAGCAGCAAAAGGCCATTCAAGCCTATACAACTGAGCACGATATAGGAGGTGGAATGCACCTGTCAAGCGCAGTGGAGAATGATTTCAACGTTGTGCAAGGTTCTGCAACCTTTTGAACTTGCCACACGTGAAGTCAGTTCAGACACTGCCAGCCTGAGTCAGGTCATTCCCCTCATCAGGCTTTTGCAGAAGAAGCTGGAGACATTGAAGGAGGAGCTAACACAGAGCGATTCCGCTAGGCATGTGGGACTTGTGGATGGAGCCCTTAATTCGCTTAACAAGGATTCACGGGTGGTCAATCTGTTGAAATCAGAGCACTACATTTTGGCCACCGTGCTCGATCCTAGATTTAAAACCTACCTTGGATCTCTCTTTCCGGCAGACACAAGTCTGCTGGGGTTCAAAGAACTGCTGGTGACAGAATTGTCAAGTCAAGCGGAACGCGACCTGTCAACATCTCCTCCTTCACATTCTCCCGCAACTGGGGGTGCGAGGAAAAGGCTCAGAATTCCGAGCCCACCCGCTGGCGGTGATGCAGGGCAGTCTGGAGCGACTGCTGATGCTGACATCTGGTCCGGACTGAAGGACCTGACAACGATTACGGACATGTCGTCTACTGTCACTGCATATGATTCTCTCCCCATTGAAAGAATGGTGGAGGATTATATGAGTGACCGCATCCAAGTAGGCACGTCAGACAGTCCGTACTTATACTGGCAGGAAAAAGAGGCAATTTGGAGGCCCTTGCACAAACTGGCTTTATTCTACCTAAGTTGCCCTCCCACAAGTGTGTACTCCGAAAGAGTGTTTAGTGCCGCCGCTCACCTTGTCAGCAATCGGCGTACAAGGTTACATCCAGAAAATGTGGAGAAGATGATGTTCATTAAAATGAATTATAATCAATTCCTCCGTGGAGACATTGACCAGCAGCAATTGCCTCCACAAAGTACACAGGGAGCTGAGATGGTGGATTCCAGTGGGGACGAATTGATAATCTGTGAGGAGGGGGATGTACACGGTGATATATCGGAGGATGATGATGAGGTGGACATCTTGCCTCTGTAGAGCCAGTTTGTGCAAGGAGAGATTAATTGCTTCTTTTTTGGTGGGGGTCCAAACCAACCCGTCATTTCAGTCACAGTCGTGTGGCAGACCCTGTCACTGAAATGATGGGTTGGTTAAAGTGTGCATGTCCTGTTTATACAACATAAGGGTGGGTGGGAGGGCCCAAGGACAATTCCATCTTGCACCTCTTTTTTCTTTCATTTTTCTTTGCGTCATGTGCTGTTTGGGGAGTGTTTTTTGGAAGGGCCATCCTGCGTGACACTGCAGTGCCACTCCTAGATGGGCCAGGTGTTTGTGTCGGCCACTAGGGTCGCTTAGCTTACTCACACAGCTTCCTCATTGCGCCTCTTTTTTTCTTTGCGTCATGTGCTGTTTGGGGAGTGTTTTTTGGAAGGGCCATCCTGCGTGACACTGCAGTGCCACTCCTAGATGGGCCAGGTGTTTGTGTCGGCCACTTGGGTCGCTTAGCTTAGCCATCCAGCGACCTCGGTGCAAATTTTAGGACTAAAAATAATATTGTGAGGTGTGAGGTGTTCAGAATAGACTGAAAATGAGTGGAAATTATGGTTATTGAGGTTAATAATACTTTGGGATCAAAATGACCCCCAAATTCTATGATTTAAGCTGTTTTTTAGGGTTTTTTGAAAAAAACACCCGAATCCAAAACACACCCGAATCCGACAAAAAAAATTCGGTGAGGTTTTGCCAAAACGCGTTCGAACCCAAAACACGGCCGCGGAACCGAACCCAAAACCAAAACCCGAAAAATTTCCGGTGCTCATCACTACAAGAAATGTGCATCTTCTAAATAAATAATCCCAAAACGTGGAAAATCAATAATAAATCAAAATTAAGGTTGACTAATTGTAGCCATTCATTTGAGTCAGTCCCTAACATGAAATAATTGAGAAGAACCTCTCTCTAATGCTCCAGCAGTAAATATCACTTTTACCTCTCCGGCAGTTGTACTGGATTATGATTCAAGCCCTCATTCCGAGTTGATCGCTAGCTGCCATTGTTCGCTGCGTAGCGATCATTTTAAAAAATGGCATAACTAAGCATGCGCATGAGCTGCAATGCGCACGCGCGTTGTACGGGTACAAAGAGCATCGTTGTTTTGCACTGCTTCTAGCGACGATTCCATTCGCACAGCCGACCGCAAGGAGATTGACAGGACGAGGACGTACATGGGTGTCAACTGACCGTTTTCTGGGAGTGTTTGGAAAAACGCAGGCGTGTCCATGCGTTTGCAGGGCAGGTATCTGACGTCAATTCCGGGACATTCGTCACAGCAATCATCGCACAGAATAAATAACTACAGGGCTGGTCTTGTTTTGCACAAAATGTTTTTGTACCGCTCAGCTGCACAGGCGTTCGCACTCTTGCATAGCGAAAATAGACTCCCCCGTGGGCGGCGACTCTGCGTTTTCACGGCTGCTAAAAGTAGCTAGCGAGTGATCACCTCGGAATGAGGGCCTCAGTCTCTTCTGAGTCACACTGACTTTGGACACAAATGTAGTCTCTCCCCACTTTATTAAAAAACCCTTTGTCAAAATAGCAATTTCCATTTCCACCTTTGCGGCTATGTTTTCACAAATCTGTTTGTGATGTTGACGCTTGATTTATATCTACTCTAGGCTTTCATTTAAACCTAGGATCAAGTTCAGCAGCACCCCTGGAATTATACGGAAGCACCCCTGGATTTATACAGTTAGGCAGCACCCCTGGAGAATTACACAGCACAGCAGACATGCAAGAGCAGCCCTGGGATTAAACAACAGTGGGGCAGCATCCCTGTACTGATAGGGCAGAGGGGCAGCACCCCATATAGGGAAGCACCCCTGGAATGATGTGGCAAAGAAAAGAGGTGCAAGATGGAATTGTCCTTGGGCCCTCCCACCCTTATGTTGTATAAACAGGACATGCCCACTTTAACAAACCAATCATTTCAGCGACAGGTTCTGCCACATGACTGTGGCTGAAATGATTGGTTTGTTTTGTCCCCCACCAAAAAAGAAGCAATTATACTCTCCTTGCACAAACTGGCTCTACAGAGGCAAGATGTCATCCTCATCCTCAGATTCCCGTTTTCCCTTCAGTGTTTACATCCTCATTCTCACAGAGAAATAATATTTGAACAAACCACATCATTTAGGTGTCAGTGGACTGCTTACGCTATTACCCAAAGTTTCTGAACTTGACAATGACTTATGATGAATGCGCTGCAGGTGACGTATAAGGGAGGATGATCCTAGGTGGTTAACGTCCTTACCCCTACTGATTATGGATTGACAAAGGCAACAGATGGCTTGACACCTGTTGTCCGGATTTATGGAGAAATAATTCCACACCAAAGAGGTGGCTTTTTTGGTATTTTGCCCACGCATGACGATGGGCTTTGTCATCCCATGGCCAACAACTGTCTCCATTGGTGCCTTATACAAACAAACCCTATCACCATTAGAATTCTCATCGTCAACATCCTCCTCAGCGCCAGCTACACCCATATCCTTTTCATCCTGGTGTACTTCTACAGTGACATCCTCAATCTCAATATCAGCAAGTGGACTCAGTGCAGTGTACCCTCCCAGGCTAGCGGGGCAGAGCCAGCTTGGCTGGATTCCATTAGGGCAGGGGTGGGGAACGTCCAGCCCACGGGCCGTATAAGGCCCACACAGCCTCTTCACCCGGCCCGCGGCTCACCTAACCCAGGAGGGAGATGCCGAGCGCCCGCTGAGATTGTGTTACCAGCAGGCACCGGGCTCCTTCCCCTCAGCGGCAGCTGGAGGTAGGAGGTCACTCCTAAGTTCCTGCTTATGGCTCAGGCAGTGTGCGGCTGTGAGCTATGGAAGAGATGTCCAGACGGAGGGCAGCATGGTCCGGATGCAGGAGCAGGGCTGGTGAGTATTGTGTTTTGCGGTGTGTGTGTGTGTATGTGTATAAGCAGTGCTACCAGGGGTCACAACTACTGGGGGCATAACTACTGACTGGGAGCATATGTACTGGGGCATAACTGCTGTGGGAATATCTACTGGGGCCATACTACTGACTGGGGGCATAACTACTGGGGGCAGGCTAATTTTTAAGTTGATCATTTTTGTATGGCCCCTGAAGGATTTTATAAATATCCAAATGGCCCTTGGTAGAAAAAAGGTTCCCCACACCGGTATTAGGGGAATGATTTCCAATATCTCTTCTAAATTATCCCGTAATGAGAAAGAGATGCAATATTTAAGACTATCGACGACAGAATTTATGAACAGAAACTCAGTACCCAAACCAGCGTCTCAGACCCCTGCCATTTGTCCGCAAAAACGTCCTTTGGCCCATATCCTGCAGTCTGACTCAGATGATGAGGGGTCAGACATGGAGAAGAGGGAGGTGGACTCAGCGTGATGGTGGGCCGCGATGCCTGGAGGTCTGGCAGATGGGAGCCCGACTAAAAATTTTCAGTCACATCTGGACAACATCATGCCAGGATCCCTGTGTCATAGACCTTATTTACCAGGGCTACAGACTGGAGTTTCAGGAGCTCCCACCTCACAGATTCTTCAAATCAGGCTTACCAGTTTCACAGGAAGCAAGTGTAACCTTACATGACGCCATTCAAAACTAGTACAGACTCATTGTTCCAGTTCCACCTCATCTGCAAAACAAGGGATGTTATTCCAACTTGTTTGCACTACCGAAACCGGACGATTCGGTAAGACCGATTTTGAACCTCAAGTCGTTGAACCCGTACTTACGAGTGTTCAATTCAAGATAAAGTCTTTGAGAGTGGTGATCTCGGGTCTGGAGGAGGGGGAATTTCTAGTGTCTCTGGATATCAAGGATGCGTACCTTCATATTCCGATCTGGCCGCCTCATCAGGCTTATGTACGGTTTGCACTGCAGGACTGCCACTACCAGTTCCAGGCCATTTGTTCTCTCCACAGCACAGAGAGTGTTCACTAAGGTGATGGCAGAGATGATGTTTCTACTCCGCAAACAGGGAGTGAACATAATTCCGTACCTGGACGATCTTCTGATAAAGGCACCATCTAGGGAGCGGTTGTTGGACAGCATTGGCCTCTCAACCAAACTACTCCTGGATCACGGGTGGATTCTGAACTTACCAAAATCTCACCTGGAACTGATGCAGAGGCTCTCCTTTCTGGGAATGATACTGGACACAGTCTCAGAGAGTATCCCTCCCCTTGGAGAAGGTTATGGAAATCCAGTCAATGGTTCGGGCTGTCCTGAATCCAACCTGGATCTCGGTGCACCTGTGCATTCGCCTTGTGGGGAAAATGGTGGTCTCTTACAAGGTGCTTCAGTACGGAAGGTTTCATGTGAGGCCCTTCCAGCTGGATCTGTTGGACAAATGGTCCGGATTGCATCTTCACATGCCCCAGAGGATCTGTCTGTCACCAAAAGCCAGAATCTCCCTTCTGTGGTGGCTACAGACTTCTCACCTCGTTGAGGGTCAAGGTTCAGGATTCAGAATTGGATTCTGCTAACCACAGACGCAAGCCTCAGAGGTTGGGGAGCAGTCACCCAGGGGTGCAGTTTCAAGGAAGATGGTCAAGTTGGGAAGTCATCAATCCAATAAACATCTTGGAAGTCAGGGCAATCTACAACGCCCTTCTGAAGGCGTCATCTCTACTTCAGAATCAGGCCATTAAGGTCCAGTCGGACAATGACAAAAAGCAGAGCAGCAAGAGGTCAGAGTTGTCAAGAATCCTCCTCTGGGCAGAAAAACACGTGGTCTTCATTCTGGGAGTAGACTTCCTCAGCAGACACGACCTGCAACTGGAGGTGTTCAGGTGGTTGACACGTCGGTGGGGATATCCACAGATCGACATGATGGCCTCTTGACTCAACAAGAAGTTCAAGCGGTAATGTTCCAGGTCGAGAGACCCACAAGCAGTGGCGGTAGACGCTCTGACAACTCCGTGTGTCTACCAACTGGTGTACGTATTTCCTCCACTTCCTCTGATCCCAAGAGTTCTAAAAAGAATAAAAAGGGAAAAGGTTCAAGCAATCCTCATTGCTCTGGACTGGCCTCGAAGGGCCTGGTACGTGGATGTTCTCGAGATGGCATGTTTCTAGCGAGTAGAGGGATTCCTGACAAGGTCATCCCGACTATGATCCAAGCCAGGAAGGGGGTAATGTCTAAACATTACCACCATATATGGAAGAAGTATGTCTCTTGGTGTGAAAGCAGACGATATTCCATGGTGGGACGTTCCTGCTTTTTCTGCAGTCAGGAGTGGATGTGGGCATACACCTAGGATCTATTAAAGTCCAGATTTCGGCTTTGTCTATTTTCTTTCAGAAACAATTGGCTTCTCTCCCTGATGTCCAGACGTTCTTGAAAGGTGTTCTTCACATCCAGCCTCCCTTTGTGCCTCCCACGGCACCTTGGGATCTCAATTTGGTGCTGCAGTTCCTCCAATCAGACTGGTTTGAACCGTTACAGGAGGTTGGCATAAAGTACCTCACGTGGAAGACCGTCACACTGTTGGCCTTGGCTTCAGCAAGACGTGTGTCAGAGCTAGGGGCATTGTCTCACAAGAGTCCCTATTTAATTTTTCATGAGGATAGAGCTGAACTCAGAACTCGTCAGCAATTTCTTCCTAAAGTGGTGTCCGCTTTTCACGTCAACCAACCTATTGTAGTTCCAGCTGTGATGGACACCTCTGCTACTTCAAAGTCTTTGGATGTTGTGAGGGCTTTGAAGGTGTTTGTAAAGAGAACAGCTCATCACAGAAAATCCGACTCGCTGTTCGTTCTCTATGATCCCAATAAAATTGGGTGCCCTGCTTCAAAGCCCACTCTACTGGGTTGGTGGGTTCTTCTTGGGCGGCTGCCCAGGGTGTCTCGGCTTTACATCTCTGCCGAGCAGCTACTTGGTCAGGTTCGAACACGTTTGCAATTATTTACAATTTCGATAGTTTGGCCTCTGGGTACCTTCAGTTTGGTCAATCAGTTCTGCAGGAACCTCAGCACTCTCCCACTCAGTTTGGAAGCTTTGGTGCTTCCCTAAGGTACTAAATGGATTCCCAGTATCCTCTAGCAGGTAAGAGAAAATAGGATTTTAATTACCTACCGGTAAATCCTTTTCTCGTAGTCCGTAGAGGATACTGGGAGCCCGTCCTGCGCTTTGTTTTTTCCTGCACTGTTACTTGGTTAAGTATTATGGTTGGTTCAGTGTACATTTAGTTTAACAGCAGCACCCCTGAATTTTTATAGCATAAAAGACAGGGCCAGTGTACATTTATTTTCACTGCGCCTCAATTTTTATTTTCACTGCACCCCAGATTTTTTACAGCATACAAGACAGGAACAGTGCACATTTATCTTCACTGTACCCCAGGTTACTAACAAATACAAGTCAGGGCCTGTGTACAGCATATGAAACAGGGCCAGTGTACATTTATTTTCACTGCACCCCAGATTATTTTACATCCTAAAAGACAGGGCCAGTGTACATTTATTTTAACAACAGCACCCCTTTATTTTTACAGCATACAAGACAGGGCCAGTGTATATTTATTTTCACTGCACCCCAGATTTTTTACATCATACAAGACAGGGCCAGTGTACATTTATTTTAGCACACATTGACCCCGCCCAACGCCACCCCCCACAGAGAGACAGAGGTCTGTCTCCCTCGCTCTCCAAGTCCGGAGTGAAAATGGCGGCAACTCGCGGCTGTCTATATGGAATACAAAACCCGCAAGAATCCGACAGCGGGATGATGACGTTTTGCCTCGTTCTGGTTTCCGAGTCTGGTGGGAAGTCCCAAGCCGGACTTGGAAACTGGCTTGGAATGGGATGTTCAGAGGGGGTTCGGTTCTGTGAGAACTGAACCCGCTCAACTCTAATTTTAAATTAATGAAACGTTCATAAACAGTTAATATTTCAAATTGGTTACAAACATGTTATTGAAGAGATTGACCAAATATGTGACATTTGTGTATATAATTCTGCTGTTACAATTCTATGTCACACACCCTCGATGAACATGTGATAATTACCCAGTCAGACCAGTTTAAGTAATACAGATCTTAGAAGAGGAAGTAATTATGATTGTGGAGGTGTAAGGGTATTTGTTTTGAAATATACTTGCTGAAATATTTTCATAATTACGCAGATAATGATGTGTTGTTGTTGTTGTTGTTGTTTTGAAGTTGTGCTGTTTATTTATATTTTTTATTTATAATATATTTTAAGAAAGGAAGGAAATGATAACTAAGGCATGATATTATACACAAATAGGGGTAGTCAATTAGAGGCGATCCATTTTCGGCGGGTGAAAAAGGCCGGATATCACGATTAATGACCAATAGTCATTATCACGGTATCCTCGCGTACCCCAGGCACCCAAATCACAATCTATGTTAAGTTTCGGCAACCGGGGGAGGAGCCCACCACATCGGGGCTAATAGGATAGCCCCCAGCGATACAATTAACCATGGTTATCGACTGTGGGTGATTGGATATGCCCTAAATATTGTTTAGAAGTACCAAACAATAAGGGAAATTAAACTCCTGGCATCGCTGAATATCATCATTTCCTAAATAAGACATATAGATAAAATGAGACTAGCTCTAAAAAGTGTGTTAATAATAAGTGATTGAAACCGTGGAATGACTTCATATTTAGTAAAATTGTTCAGTTTTTTTAATCAACTTGCCATCAGCACCCCATGTGGTAATCATTTCCACAACTTAAGGCTTACTGTAAAGAACCCGTTCCTAAACTGATGCTGAAAGCATCTTTATTCCATTCACATGATCACCTCTTGACATCTGTATGGTACTTGGTATGACAATTTAATTAGGCAGGTTGCTGTATTGACCAGCAATATACACTATATGGACAAAAGTATTTGGACACCTGACCATTGTAACCAACAGGGACTGTAATGACATTGTATTCAAATGCATAGTTTAATACGGGGTTTGTCCCCCTTTGCCACTATAAGAACTTCTACTCTTCTTGGAAGGCTTTTCACAAGATTTTAAGCATTTCTGTGGGAATTTGTGCTCACTCAGAGCATTTATAAGGCCAGGCACTGATGTTGGACGAGTAGGCCTAGCTCGCAATCTCCATTCCAGTTCATCCCAAAAATACTAGATGGGACTGAGGTCAGGGCTCTGTGCGGGCTACTTAAGTTCTTCCCCATGTCTTTATAGTTCTTGCTCCGTCCACTGGGGCACAGTTATGTTGGAATAGAAAAGAGCCTTCCACCAACTGTTGCCACAAAGTTGGAAGCATAGCACTATCCAAAATGTCTTGGTATACTGAAGCATTAAGATTGCCCTTCACTGGAGATAAGGGGCCTAGCCCAAACCCTGAAAAACAGCCCCAAACACATTTTCCGGGTTGCCAAAAAAGGGGGGCAATAGTGTGCATAAGTTTTGTTTTGTAGTAATTTCATTTATTACAGTTTTCTCAAATTGTTAATTACACCTAGAGAACATTTTGTTTTTTACTGTGTTGTTCCGGCGGTGCTCCCCATGAATCAAAGAAATGCGTATTTGGATAATGAAGAGAGAGAAGACTCTTGTTTGGGGGTCGTCTTGTGTATGTAAATATACATGAAACTTAATTTGTATTGTCTATCTCATAAAACTATGTTAATACTGTTTTTGTCACAAACACACTCAATAAAAATAGATTAAATCATTGGAAGTATATTCCCTTCTTTTTTTATGACAACACGGATCAACATTAGGTGGTTTACCCTGAATTCATTTCTAAACACTTAACTGGATACTATGTGTATCCTAGTAGTTTAAAGGTAACACATTTAACAGAAAACAAGAGTGATAACAAAAAAAGACATGACAACTCCAGACTTCAAACTCCTAGCCGGAGATTATCCCACTCAGAACGTCACAGAGTATTGTATGTCATGTGCAGGTTAGAGATGAGCGGGTTCGGTTTCTTTGAATCCGAACCCGCACGAACTTCACTTTTTTTTCCACGGGTCCGAGCGACTCGGATCTTCCCGCCTTGCTCGGTTAACCCGAGCGCGCCCGAACGTCATCATGACGCTGTCGGATTCTCGCGAGGCTCGGATTCTATCGCGA
This sequence comes from Pseudophryne corroboree, assembly GCF_028390025.1. NCBI lineage: Eukaryota > Metazoa > Chordata > Amphibia > Anura > Myobatrachidae > Pseudophryne > Pseudophryne corroboree. The sequence continues at coordinate 377,738,623 of NC_086451.1, forward strand.
GACTCGGATTCTATATAAGGAGCCGCGCGTCGCCGCCATTTTCACTCGTGCATTGAGATTGATAGGGAGAGGACGTGTCTGGCGTCCTCTCCATTAGAATAGAGATAGATAGATTAGATAGAGAGAGATTGTGCAGAGTCGCAGACAGAGTTAGTTTACCACAGTCAGTGACCAGTGCAGTTGCTAGTTAACTTTTATTTAATATAATATATCCGTTCACTTCTCTCTGCTATATCCGTTCTCTGCCTGAAAAAAAAAACGATACACAGCACAGTCAGTCACACAGTGTGACTCAGTCTGTGTGCACTCAGCTCAGCCCAGTGTGCTGCACAGTCATCAATGTATAAATTAAAAGCTTATAATTAATTGTGGGGGAGACTGGGGAGCACTGCAGGTTGTTAGCAGGAGCCAGGAGTACAATTATATTAATTAACAGTGCACACTTTTGCTGCAGGAGTGGTGACCAGTGCCTGACCACCAGTATAGTATTGTTGTATACTACTAATATCTCTTTAAATATCAACCAGTCTATATTAGCAGCAGACACAGTACAGTGCGGTAGTTCACGGCTGTGGCTACCTCTGTGTCGGCACACGGCAGGCAGTCCGTCCGACCAGAATTGTATTATTTATTATTATATACCTACCACCTAACCGTGGTTTTTTTTTCATTCTTTATACCGTCATAGTGTCATCCTAATTGTTACGAGTATACTACTATCTCTTTATCAACCAGTGTACAGTGCGGTAGTTCACGGCTGTGGCTACCTCTGTGTCGGCACACGGCAGGCAGTCCGTCCGACCAGAATTGTATTATTTATTATTATATACCTACCACCTAACCGTGGTTTTTTTTTCATTCTTTATACCGTCATAGTGTCATCCTAATTGTTACGAGTATACTACTATCTCTTTATCAACCAGTGTACAGTGCGGTAGTTCACGGCTGTGGCTACCTCTGTGTCGGCACACGGCAGGCAGTCCGTCCGACCAGAATTGTATTATTTATTATTATATACCTACCACCTAACCGTGGTTTTTTTTTCATTCTTTATACCGTCATAGTGTCATCCTAATTGTTACGAGTATACTACTATCTCTTTATCAACCAGTGTACAGTGCGGTAGTTCACGGCTGTGGCTACCTCTGTGTCGGCACACGGCAGGCAGTCCGTCCGACCAGAATTGTATTATTTATTATTATATACCTACCACCTAACCGTGGTTTTTTTTTCATTCTTTATACCGTCATAGTGTCATCCTAATTGTTACGAGTATACTACTATCTCTTTATCAACCAGTGTACAGTGCGGTAGTTCACGGCTGTGGCTACCTCTGTGTCGGCAGTCGGCAGGCAGTCCGTCCATCCATAATTGTATTATTATTATAATATATACCACCTAACCGTGTTTTTTTTTTCATTCTTTATACCGTCATAGTGTCATACTAGTTGTTACGAGTATACTACTATCTCTTTACCAACCAGTGTACAGTGCGGTAGTTCACGGCTGTGGCTACCTCTGTGTCGGCAGTCGGCAGGCAGTCCGTCCATCCATAATTGTATTATTATTATAATATATACCACCTAACTGTGGTTTTTTTTGCATTCTTTATACCGTCGTCATAGTGTCATACTAGTTGTTACGAGTATACTACTATCTCTTTATCAACCAGTGTACAGTGCGGTAGTTCACGGCTGTGGCTACCTCTGTGTCGGCAGTCGGCAGGCAGTCCGTCCATCCATAATTGTATTATTATTATAATATATACCACCTAACCGTGGTTTTTTTTTCATTCTTTATACCGTCGTCATAGTGTCATACTAGTTGTTACGAGTATACTACTATCTCTTTATCAACCAGTGTACAGTGCGGTAGTTCACGGCTGTGGCTACCTCTGTGTCGGCAGTTGGCAGGCAGTCCGTCCATCCATAATTGTATTATTATTATAATATATACCACCTAACCGTGGTTTTTTTTTCATTCTTTATACCGTCGTCATAGTGTCATACTAGTTGTTACGAGTATACTACTATCTCTTTATCAACCAGTGTACAGTGCGGTAGTTCACGGCTGTGGCTACCTCTGTGTCGGCAGTCGGCAGGCAGTCCGTCCATCCATAATTGTATTATTATTATAATATATACCACCTAACCGTGGTTTTTTTTTCATTCTTTATACCGTCGTCATAGTGTCATACTAGTTGTTACGAGTATACTACTATCTCTTTATCAACCAGTGTACAGTGCGGTAGTTCACGGCTGTGGCTACCTCTGTGTCGGCAGTCGGCAGGCAGTCCGTCCATCCATAATTGTATTATTATTATAATATATACCACCTAACCGTGGTTTTTTTATACCACCTAACCGTGGCAGTCCGTCCATAATTGTATACTAGTATCCAATCCATCCATCTCCATTGTTTACCTGAGGTGCCTTTTAGTTCTGCCTATAAAATATGGAGAACAAAAAAGTTGAGGTTCCAAAATTAGGGAAAGATCAAGATCCACTTCCACCTCGTGCTGAAGCTGCTGCCACTAGTCATGGCCGAGACGATGAAATGCCAGCAACGTCGTCTGCCAAGGCCGATGCCCAATGTCATAGTACAGAGCATGTCAAATCCAAAACACCAAATATCAGAAAAAAAAGGACTCCAAAACCTAAAATAAAATTGTCGGAGGAGAAGCGTAAACTTGCCAATATGCCATTTACCACACGGAGTGGCAAGGAACGGCTGAGGCCCTGGCCTATGTTCATGGCTAGTGGTTCAGCTTCACATGAGGATGGAAGCACTCAGCCTCTCGCTAGAAAACTGAAAAGACTCAAGCTGGCAAAAGCACCGCAAAGAACTGTGCGTTCTTTGAAATCCCAAATCCACAAGGAGAGTCCAATTGTGTCGTTTGCGATGCCTGACCTTCCCAACACTGGACGTGAAGAGCATGCGCCTTCCACTATTTGCATGCCCCCTGCAAGTGCTGGAAGGAGCACCCGCAGTCCAGTTCCTGATAGTCAGATTGAAGATGTCAGTGTTGAAGTACACCAGGATGAGGAGGATATGGGTGTTGCTGGCGCTGGGGAGGAAATTGACCAGGAGGATTCTGATGGTGAGGTGGTTTGTTTAAGTCAGGCACCCGGGGAGACACCTGTTGTCCGTGGGAGGAATATGGCCGTTGACATGCCAGGTGAAAATACCAAAAAAATCAGCTCTTCGGTGTGGAGGTATTTCACCAGAAATGCGGACAACAGGTGTCAAGCCGTGTGTTCCCTTTGTCAAGCTGTAATAAGTAGGGGTAAGGACGTTAACCACCTCGGAACATCCTCCCTTATACGTCACCTGCAGCGCATTCATAATAAGTCAGTGACAAGTTCAAAAACTTTGGGTGACAGCGGAAGCAGTCCACTGACCAGTAAATCCCTTCCTCTTGTAACCAAGCTCACGCAAACCACCCCACCAACTCCCTCAGTGTCAATTTCCTCCTTCCCCAGGAATGCCAATAGTCCTGCAGGCCATGTCACTGGCAAGTCTGACGAGTCCTCTCCTGCCTGGGATTCCTCCGATGCATCCTTGCGTGTAACGCCTACTGCTGCTGGCGCTGCTGTTGTTGCCGCTGGGAGTCGATGGTCATCCCAGAGGGGAAGTCGTAAGCCCACTTGTACTACTTCCAGTAAGCAATTGACTGTTCAACAGTCCTTTGCGAGGAAGATGAAATATCACAGCAGTCATCCTACTGCAAAGCGGATAACTGAGTCCTTGACAACTATGTTGGTGTTAGACGTGCGTCCGGTATCCGCCGTTAGTTCACAGGGAACTAGACAATTTATTGAGGCAGTGTGCCCCCGTTACCAAATACCATCTAGGTTCCACTTCTCTAGGCAGGCGATACCGAGAATGTACACGGACGTCAGAAAAAGACTCACCAGTCTCCTAAAAAATGCAGTTGTACCCAATGTCCACTTAACCACGGACATGTGGACAAGTGGAGCAGGGCAGGGTCAGGACTATATGACTGTGACAGCCCACTGGGTAGATGTATGGACTCCCGCCGCAAGAACAGCAGCGGCGGCACCAGTAGCAGCATCTCGCAAACGCCAACTCTTTCCTAGGCAGGCTACGCTTTGTATCACCGCTTTCCAGAATACGCACACAGCTGAAAACCTCTTACGGCAACTGAGGAAGATCATCGCGGAATGGCTTACCCCAATTGGACTCTCCTGTGGATTTGTGGCATCGGACAACGCCAGCAATATTGTGTGTGCATTAAATATGGGCAAATTCCAGCACGTCCCATGTTTTGCACATACCTTGAATTTGGTGGTGCAGAATTTTTTAAAAAACGACAGGGGCGTGCAAGAGATGCTGTCGGTGGCCAGAAAAATTGCGGGACACTTTCGGCGTACAGGCACCACGTACAGAAGACTGGAGCACCACCAAAAACTACTGAACCTGCCCTGCCATCATCTGAAGCAAGAAGTGGTAACGAGGTGGAATTCAACCCTCTATATGCTTCAGAGGTTGGAGGAGCAGCAAAAGGCCATTCAAGCCTATACAATTGAGCACGATATAGGAGATGGAATGCACCTGTCTCAAGTGCAGTGGAGAATGATTTCAACGTTGTGCAAGGTTCTGATGCCCTTTGAACTTGCCACACGTGAAGTCAGTTCAGACACTGCCAGCCTGAGTCAGGTCATTCCCCTCATCAGGCTTTTGCAGAAGAAGCTGGAGGCATTGAAGAAGGAGCTAACACGGAGCGATTCCGCTAGGCATGTGGGACTTGTGGATGCAGCCCTTAATTCGCTTAACAAGGATTCACGGGTGGTCAATCTGTTGAAATCAGAGCACTACATTTTGGCCACCGTGCTCGATCCTAGATTTAAAGCCTACCTTGGATCTCTCTTTCCGGCAGACACAGGTCTGCTGGGGTTGAAAGACCTGCTGGTGACAAAATTGTCAAGTCAAGCGGAACGCGACCTGTCAACATCTCCTCCTTCACATTCTCCCGCAACTGGGGGTGCGAGGAAAAGGCTCAGAATTCCGAGCCCACCCGCTGGCGGTGATGCAGGGCAGTCTGGAGCGACTGCTGATGCTGACATCTGGTCCGGACTGAAGGACCTGACAACGATTACGGACATGTCGTCTACTGTCACTGCATATGATTCTCTCAACATTGATAGAATGGTGGAGGATTATATGAGTGACCGCATCCAAGTAGGCACGTCACACAGTCCGTACTTATACTGGCAGGAAAAAGAGGCAATTTGGAGGCCCTTGCACAAACTGGCTTTATTCTACCTAAGTTGCCCTCCCACAAGTGTGTACTCCGAAAGAGTGTTTAGTGCCGCCGCTCACCTTGTCAGCAATCGGCGTACGAGGTTACATCCAGAAAATGTGGAGAAGATGATGTTCATTAAAATGAATTATAATCAATTCCTCCGCGGAGACATTGACCAGCAGCAATTGCCTCCACAAAGTACACAGGGAGCTGAGATGGTGGATTCCAGTGGGGACGAATTGATAATCTGTGAGGAGGGGGATGTACACGGTGATATATCGGAGGGTGAAGATGAGGTGGACATCTTGCCTCTGTAGAGCCAGTTTGTGCAAGGAGAGATTAATTGCTTCTTTTTTGGGGGGGGTCCAAACCAACCCGTCATATCAGTCACAGTCGTGTGGCAGACCCGGTCACTGAAATGATGGGTTGGTTAAAGTGTGCATGTCCTGTTTTGTTTATACAACATAAGGGTGGGTGGGAGGGCCCAAGGATAATTCCATCTTGCACCTCTTTTTTCTTTTCTTTTTCTTTGCATCATGTGCTGATTGGGGAGGGTTTTTTGGAAGGGACATCCTGCGTGACACTGCAGTGCCACTCCTAGATGGGCCCGGTGTTTGTGTCGGCCACTAGGGTCGCTAATCTTACTCACACAGCTACCTCATTGCGCCTCTTTTTTTCTTTGCGTCATGTGCTGTTTGGGGAGGGTTTTTTGGAAGGGACATCCTGCGTGACACTGCAGTGCCACTCCTAGATGTGCCCGGTGTTTGTGTCGGCCACTAGGGTCGCTAATCTTACTCACACAGTCAGCTACCTCATTGCGCCTCTTTTTTTCTTTGCGTCATGTGCTGTTTGGGGAGGGTTTTTTGGAAGGGCCATCCTGCGTGACACTGCAGTGCCACTCCTAGATGGGCCCGGTGTTTGTGTCGGCCACTAGGGTCGCTTATCTTACTCACACAGCGACCTCGGTGCAAATTTTAGGACTAAAAATAATATTGTGAGGTGTGATGTGTTCAGAATAGGCTGAAAATGAGTGTAAATTATGTTTTTTGAGGTTAATAATACTTTGGGATCAAAATTACCCCCAAATTCTATGATTTAAGCTGTTTTTTAGGTTTTTTTTTAAAAAACACCCGAATCCAAAACACACCCGAATCCGACAAAAAAAATTCGGTGAGGTTTTGCCAAAACGCGGTCGAACCCAAAACACGGCCGCGGAACCGAACCCAAAACCAAAACACAAAACCCGAAAAATTTCCGGCGCTCATCTCTAGTGCAGGTGACACATTGCATTGGTACTTGGGTCAATCTTTGTGTGATCTGAATGGAGATCGTCAGGTCACACGTTCTCTTGTATCAAAAACCTATTTCAGGTCTATCTAGGCCAATTATATACTTAAGTCATCTTGAAGGTGAGTTTTTCAAAAATAAACTAACAACATTTTTCTATACTCTCTTTACAAATAGACTCTTCAATCATGTCCTTTATGAGTGAGGTTGCCAGCCGCTGAAAGCTATGGAGTTCTCTTATATCTTACAGCGTGCTTCCCAAAACTGTACCTCATAATGAACATGTGATCTAACTAGTTCGTTTTACGCTGGTTGAAGTAGGTTTGTATTGTGTGTATTTCTATTCTGATTTCTGGCAACTAGTCTTCCGAAGTCCTTTCCCAGGTCTGTGTTTTTCCAGTTGTGCTGTATTTCATTCATAATAGAGCAGCAGTTATTACTACAGTTTATATTGACAAACAAACTCCGGTTGTCTAAAAGGCCAATTACTGTTCAAAAAGGACGTTTTATCATCTTTCTGCTATGTATGTTCTATTAGTTTTATTACTGGGTTGTTGTTTTTTTAATATAAATTTATAATTAAACAACACAAACATGCAAATGTAAAACAAATTGGGAGCAATGTCTTTCATTTCATCATATACGGGTATTTTTTCTGCAGATTTACTAAACACAAGAATAAGACCTCCTGATAGATCAGATTTATTTGCCATGAAACTGCCCCAAGTACAGTATGTAGAGGTTTGGATTATTTTAATATTATACTGCTCATTTTGTTTTTTAGGTGGTTACAGTATGTGTAGTATAGAAATTTCTCCTACGTCCTAGAGGATGCTGGGGATACTTCAAGAACCATCGGGTATAGACTGGATCCGCAGGAGACATGGGCACTCCAAGACTTTAAAAGGGGTGTGAACTGGCCCCTCCCTCTATGCCCCTCCCCCAGACCCCAGTTTAGAATCTGTGCCCAGTGAGACTGGATGCACACTGAGGACCTCTCCTGAGTATCTCTGAAAAAGACTTTTGTTAGGTTTATTATTTTCAGGGAGAACTGCTGGCTACAGTCTCCCTGCATCGTGGGACTGAGGGGAGAGAAGCAGACCTACTTCTGTGAGTTTCAAGGCTCTGCTTCTTAGGCTACAGGACACCATTAGCTCTTGAGGGTCTGAACGCTAGGTACGCCTAGATGCTCGTTCCCAGAGCCCGCCGTCACCCCCCTTACAGAGTCAGAAGTCAGAAGACGGGTGAGTAGAAAAAGATCAGAAGACTTCAGTGACGGCTTGCTCCCACACACACAGCGGCACTACAGGGTGCGGGGGGCGCCCTGGGCAGCATACAATTTTCATTTTGAGACTGGCTATGTGGTATTTAAGTGCCTAGGCACTAAATCCGAACCCCCGCCAGTATAAATAATTTAAAGCGCGCCATTAAGGGGGCGTGGCTTATCCCTTACAGCTCTCATCAGCGCCATTTTCTCTTCACAGAGCTGCAGAGACGCTGGTCCTTCCTCAACACTGCTGTATCAAGTAACAGGGTGCAAAACGGGTAGGGGGGGCAGTTAATTTGGTGCTAGATTAATGATATAAAAGCGCTAACAGGTCTGAGGCATTATATAAAAAGTTTCAGAACCGGGATAGGCACTGGGTTGTGAGCTGGCATACTCCTTCTGTGTTTCTCTGACAGGCTTTACTGTGGGTCTGTCCCCTATATGCCCAGTGTGTTTGTGGTGTCGGTACACGTGTGTCGGCATGTCTGAGGCTGAGTGCTTTTCCCAGGAGGAGACTGGATTAGGGAAAGAAATGGCTGTGGGAGTGACCCTGTCGGCACCGCCGACGCCTGATTGGGTAAATGTTTTGAGTGCTTTGGATGCGAATGTGGCTCTATTAAATAAGAGATTGGATAAGTCTGAGTTTCAGACCCAGGCATGGAAGAAATCCGTGGAGGATGTGTTGTCACAAGTTCAGACCCCCTCGGGGTCACAAAAGCGTTCTTTTACCCAGATAGCTGATACAGATACCGACACGGACTCTGACTCCAGTGTCGACTATAGTGATGCCAGATTAAATCCGAAGCTGGCTAAGAGCATTCAGTACATCATTGTGGCGATAAAAGATGTGTTACATATCACGGAGGACCCTGCTGTTCCGAATACAAGGGTCTGTATGTATAAAGGAAAGAAACCTGAGGTAACGTTTCCTCCCTCTCATGAACTGAACACGCTGTTTGAAAAGGTTTGGGATAATCCTGACAAGAAGTTTCAGATTCCCAAGAGAATTCCGGTGTCATATCCGTTCCCCTCTGGGGATAGGGAAAAGTGGGAGTCACCCCCTACTGTGGACAAAGCTCTATCACGGCTGTCCAAAAAGGTGGCGCTTCCGTCTCCTGACATGGCAGCCCTAAAGGAACCTGCGGATCGTAAGCAGGAAAATACATTGAAATCCATTTATGTCACTACGGGTACGCTGCTCAGACCTGCCGTTGCTTCGGCGTGGGTGAGTAGCGCTATTGAAAAGTGGGCAGATAACTTGTCATTTGTGATAGATACCCTGGATAGGGATAGCATTCTTTTGACACTGGGTCATATCAGGGATGCTGCAGCCTACCTTAAGGAAGCTGCGAGGGACATTGGCCTTTTGGGATCAAGGGCCAATGCCATGGCAGTCTCGGCTCGGAGAGCATTGTGGATTCATCAATGGAATGCTGATGCCGACTCTAAGAAGGCTATGGAGTCTCTGCTGTATAAAGGCGGTGTCTTGTTTGGTGATGGCCTCGCTGACCTGGTATCTATGGCTACCGGGGGTAAGTCATCATTTTTACCTTATGTTCCTGCACAACAAAAGAAAACGCACCACTATCAGATGCAGTCCTTTCGGTCCAATAAATACAAAAAAGGACGAGGGTCTTCCTTCCTTGCTTCTAGAGGAAGAGGAAAGGGAAAAAGGTCACCGGCTGTGGCAGGTTCCCAAGAGCAGAAGTCCTCTCCGGCTTCTACCAAATCCACCGCATGACGCTGAGACTCCTCTGAGGGAGTCCGCATCAGTGGGGGCACGTCTCCGACTCTTCAGTCATTTCTGGGTTTGTTTCTTCCGGACAGGGAGGTGGTATGCGATGCTATACAAAAGCTATGTCAAAATCAAGTCATTGTCACGGTGCCCCCGTAACAACAGGGAGAAGGCTTTTATTAGAGCCTGTTCGTGGTCCCGAAGCCGGACGGCTCGGTCAGACCAATTCTGAACATAAAATCCCTCAATTTCTATCTAAGAAAATTCAAATTCAATATGGAGTCTCTCCGAGCAGTGATCTCCAGTCTGGAGGAAGGGGATTTTATGGTGTTGGTCGACATAAAGGATGCCGCAGCCTACTTACATGTCCCCATATATCCTCCACATCAGGCTTACCTGAGGTTTGCCGTTCAGGATTGTCATTACCAATTTCAGACGTTGCCGTTTGGTCTGTCCACGGCTCCGAGGGTTTTCACCAAAGTTATGGCGGAAATGATGGTTCTCCTGCGCAAGCAAGGAGTCACAAGTATCCCATACTTGGACGATCTCCTGATAAAAGCGAAGGTCCAAGGAACAATTACTGCAGAGCATGATGCTCTCCCTGACAATTCTGCAACAACATGGTTGGCTCCTAAACTTGCCAAAATCACAGTTGGATCCAACGACAAGGCTGTCGTTCTTGGGTATGATTCTGGACACGGAATTACATAGAGTTTTTCTTCCAGTGGAGAAGGCTCTAGAAATTCAGAACCTGGTCAAACAGATTCTGAAACCACCAAGAGTGTTGATTCATCAATGCACTCGGTTGCTAGGGAAGATGGTGGCGGCCTACGAGGCCATTCAGTTTGGCAGATTCCATGCCAGAGTGTTTCAGTGGGACCTGTTGGACAAATGGTCCAGGTCCCATCTGCACATGCACCGACAGATAATCCTGTCTTCCAATACCAGAATCTCACTCCTGTGGTGGCTGCACAGCTTTCACCTCCTAGAGGGATGCAAGTTCGGGATCCAGGACTGGATCCTGGTGACACGGATGCAAGTCTCCAAGGCTAGGGTGCAGTCACACAGGGGGAAAATTTCCAGGGAAAATGGTCAAGCCAGGAAGCTTGTCTACACATAAACATTCTGGAATTAAGGGCCATTTACAATGGCCTTCTACAAGCGGAACATCTTCTTTGCGATCTGCCCATCTTGATTCAGTCGGACAACATAACAGCAGTAGCGTACATAAACCGCCACGGCGGAACTAAGAGCAGAGCGGCAATGGCAGAGGCCACAAAAGTTTTCCGCTGGGCGGAAAGGCATGTAAGCGCTCTGTCAGCGGTCTTCATTCCAGGTGTGGACAACTGGGAAGCAGACTTCCTCAGCATACACGATCTCCATCCAGGAGAGTGGGGTCTTCATCAGGAGGTCTTTGCAGAAGTGACAAGTCGTTGGGGAATTCCTCAAATAGACATGATGGCGTCTCGCCTCAACAAGAAACTTCTGAGATATTGTTCCAGGTCGAGGGACCCTCAAGCAAAAGTGGTGGATGCCCTAGTGACACCGTGGGTGTTTCAGTCAGTATATGTGTTCCCTCCGATTCCACTCATTCCAAAAGTGATAAAGATCATAAGAAGAACAAGGGTTCATGCAATCCTCATTGTTCCAGACTGGCCAAGGAGGGCCTGGTATCCAGATCTTCAGGAATTGCTCATAGGAGATCCCTGGCCTCTTCCTCTACGAGAGGATCTGTTACAGCAGGGGCCGTGCGTGTATCAAGACTTACCGCGGCTTCATTTGACGGCTTGGAGGTTGAACGCCGGATCCTAGCCCGAAAGGGTATTCCTAGTGAAGTCATTCCCACACTGCTTCAGGCTAGAAAAGTAGTAACGGCGAAACATTATCACCGTATTTGGAGAAAATATGTGTCTTGGTGTGAATCCAAGAAGGCTCCTACGGAAGAATTTCAGCTGGGCCGTTTTCTCCATTTTCTGCAAGCAGGTGTGGATGCGGGCCTAAAGTTAGGCTTAATAAAAGTACAAATTTTGGCCTTGTCAATTTTCTTTCAAAAAGAATTGGCCTCGCTTCCAGAAGTTCAGACCTTTGTGAAAGGCGTGCTGCACATCCAACCTCCCTTTGTGCCCCCGGTGGCACCATGGGATCTTGCAATCTCATTGGTTTGAACCTTTACGTAAGGTAGAGTTGAAATTCGTCACTTGGAAAGTGAACATGCTGTTGGCCTTGGCCTCTGCAAGGCGGGTGTCAGAATTGGCGGCTTTGTCTCACAACAGCCCCTGTTTAATCTTCCATGAAGACAGAGCGGAGTTGAGAACTCGTCAACAATTTCTGCCAAAAGTGGTGTCATCATTTCACATGAACCAACCTATTGTGGTGCCAGTGGCTACTGACGCTTTGGCGGAATCGAAGTCTCTAGATGTGGTCAGAGCTTTGAAAATGTATGTAGCCAGAACGGCTCAGATTAGGAAAACGGAGGCTATGTTTGTCCTGTATGATCCCAACAAGATTGGGGTTCCTGCTTCCAAGCAGATTATTGCACGCTGGATCTGATTCAGCAAGCTCATTCTACGGCTGGATTGCCGTTACCGAAATCGGTGAAGGCCCATTCTACCAGAAAGGTGGGCTCATCCTGGGCGGCTGCCCGTGGGGTCTCAGCATTACAGCTTTGCCGAGCAGCTACTTGGTCTGGTTCAAATACTTTTGCAAAGTTTTACAAGTTTGATACCCTGGCTAAGGAGGACCTCTTGTTTGCTCAGTCGGTGCTGCAAACATCCGCACTCTCCCGCCCATTCTTGAGCTTTGGTATAAACCCCATGGTTCTTGAAGTGTCCCCAGCATCCTCTAGGACGTAGGAGAAAATAGGATTTTATTACCTACCGGTAAATCCTTTTCTCTTAGTCCGTAGAGGATGCTGGGCGCCCGTCCCAGTGCGTACTGTATCTGCAGTCATTGGTTATGGTTACACACGTGTTGTGTTTATAGTCAGCCTGTTGCTGTCGTTATTCATGCCGTTGCATGCATTGGGTTGAATGCCATGTTGTACGGCGTGCTTGAGGTGTGAGCTGGTATGTATCTCACCTTAGTTTAAATCAAAATAAATCCTTTTTCCTCGAAATGTCCATCTCCCTGGGCACAGTTCCTATAACTGGGGTCTGGGGTAGGGGCATAGAGGGAGGAGCCAGTTCACACCCCTTTTAAAGTATTGGAGTGCCCATGTCTCCTGCGGATCCCGTCTATACCCCATGGTTCTTGAAGTGTCCCCAGCATCCTCTACGGACTAAGAGAAAAGGATTTACCGGTAGGTATTAAAATCCTATTTTTACTGAACTCCCTATACGTCTTATTATCAAATGAATGACTTTATTGTAAAGAGACTTGTTCCACTGAATACTGTCTTGTAATAAGAATATAAAATAAAAATCTAAAAAAAATCTTTAAGGAACATTGTAAAATTCTGAATTTTTACATTTTATTTCTGTCCTTTTCAGTATTGTAATCCTTTATTTCACAGCGATGAATTCAACAATAAATTGAAGATAATGCTGCAGCCAATTCTGGGACACAATGATAACAACAGGTATTCAACAGCAACAGTGGCGTATCTATGATGGGTGCAGGGAAGCCCACACCACGGAATACATATGTTTAATCGCCAGCCGGGATTCCGGCTGTCATGATCCCAACAGCGGGATCCCGGCCAACAGTATGCTGGCAACAGGGCAAGCGCTAGAAAGCCCCTTGCGGGCTCACCATGCTGTGGGCACAGTGACTTGCTGCACTCAGGACAGGATGTCTTCTCCCTCTATGGGTGTCGTGGACTGTGGTGCCGGTATTCCGGCGGCGGGATTTCACCGTCTGTTGGGATTCCAGTGTCGGCATTGTGACTGCCGGGATCCCGACAGGGGGTCTCATGATCGCCTCCCCACACCACCCACCCTGCATCCATTCAATATACTCACCCTGTGCGGCAATAGAGAAATCACCAGGAGAATAGTGCCAGTGCCATATTCCCAGATGTGTGCACAAAGGGCCAGAGTCTACCTTACGCACGTGTTGTGTGAGGTACCATTCAGGGTCTCATGGTGTAAGCATTAAAGAGGTAACATAGTAACATAGTAATTGAGGTTGAAAAGAGGCAAAATGCCCATCGCGTTTAACCTGTATTTTGTATTAAGTTGAGTTGATTTTACTGTACCTGCTGAAGAATGTTTTATGACTATTTAACAACTACAAATCATGTTACACCCGGATTAACAACGTCAATATTTTAAATGTTGTAACCTTGGATATCCTTTTCAATCAGGAATTCATCCAATCCCCTTTTAAATGCATTTACAGAGTCCACCGTTACCACCTTCCCTGGCAAGGAATTCCAAATCCTTATTGCCCTAACCGTGAAGAACCCTTTCCTCCACTGCGTGCAGAATTTTATCTCCTCCAGCCTCAGCAAATGCCCACGTGTCCTAAACAGAGTTCTTTTAATGAATAATTCCTCTGATAACTCTTTGTAGTGGCCCTTTACATATTTGAAGTAGAGATGTGCGGCGGGCACTTTTCGTGTTTTGTGTTTTGGTTTTGGTTCTAATTCCATTTTCGTGTTTTCGTTTTGGCTTGGTTTTGCCAAAACCACCCTTTCGTGTTTTGGTTTTGGTTTTGGATGATTTTTGAGGGGGGAAAAAAAACATAAAAACAGTGAAAATCACAGAATTTGGGGCTATTTTTGCTCCTACGGTATTATTAACCTCAATAACAATAATTTCCACTCATTTCCAGTCTATTCTGAACGCCTCACAATATTATTTTTAGGCCTATAAGTTGCACCGAGGTGGCTGTATGACTAATCTAAGCGACACAAGTGTGCGGCACAAACACCTGGCCCATCTAGGAGTGGCACTGCAGTTGCAGACAAGATGGCACTATTCAAACACTAGTCCCCAAACAGCACATGATGCAAAGAAGAAAAAGAGGTACAATGAGGTAACTGGATGACTAAGCTAAGCGACACAAGTGTGTGGCACAAACACCTGGCCCATCTAGCAGTGGCACTGCAGTGGCAGACAGGATGGCAGATTTAAAAAATAGGCCCCAAGCAGCACATGATGCAAAGAAGAAAAAGAGGTGCAATGAGGTAGCTGGATGGCCAAGCTAAGCGACACAAGTGTACGGCACAAACACCTGGCCCATCTAGGAGTGGCACTGCAGTTACAGAAAGGATGGCACTTAATAAAAACTAGTCCCCAAACAGCCCATCATGCAAAGAAGAAAAATAGGTGCAAGATGGAATTGTCCTTGGGCCCTCCCACCCACCCTTATGTTGTATAAACAGGACATGCACACTATAACAAACCAATCATTTCAGCAACAGGGTCTGCCACACGACTGTGGCTGAAATGACTGGTTTGTTTGGGCCCCCACCAAAAAAGAAGCAATCTCTCCTTGCACAAACTGGCTCTACAGAGGCAAGATGTCAACCTCATCCTCATCCTCCGATTCCTCACCCCTTTCACTGTGTACATCCTCCTCTTCACAGAGTATTAATTTGTCCCCACTGGAATCCACCATCACAGGTTCCTGTGTACTTTCCGGAGGCAATTGCTGGTAAAGGTTTTCCCAGAGGAATTTATAATTCATTTTGATGAACATCATCTTCTCCACATTTAGTGGAAGTAACCTCCTATGCCGATCGCTGACAAGGTTACCGGCTGCACTAAACACTCTTTCGGAGTACACACTGGAGGGGGGGCAACTTAGGTAAAATAAAGCCAGTGTGTGCAAGGGCCTCCGAATTGCCTCTTTTTCCTGCCAGTATACGTACGGACTGTCTGACGTGCCTACTTGGATGCTGTCATACATATAATCCTCTACCATTCTTTCAGTGGTGACAGAATCATATGCGTTGACAGCAGACAGGTCATTAATCATTGGCAGGTCCTTCAGTCTGGAACAGAAGTCAGCTTTCGCTCCTGACTGCCCTGCATCACCACCAGCGGGTAGGCTTGGAAATCTTATCCTTTTCCTTGCAGCCCCAGTGGTGGGAGAAATTGAAGAAGGAGCTGTTGACAGGTCACGTTCCACTTGAGTTGACAATTTACTAACCAGCAGGTTTTTGGCACCTCTGCACACTTGTGTCTGCTGGAAAGAGAGATACAACATAGGCTTTAAACCTAGAATCGAGCACGGTGGCCAAAATGTAGTGCTCTGATTTCAACAGATTGACCACCCTTGAATCCTGGTAAAGTGAATAAAGGGCTCCATCCACAAGTCCCACATACTTTGCGGAATCGCTCGGTCAAAGCTCCTCCTTCAATTTCTCCAGCTGCTTCTGCAAAAGCCTGATAAAGGGAATGACATGACTCAAGCTGGCAGTGTCTGAACTGACTTCACGTGTGGCAAGTTCGAAGGGTTGGAGAACCTTGCACAAGACGGAAATCATTCTCCACTGCACTTGAGTCCGGTGCATTACCCCTCCTTTGCCTATATCGTCGGTGGATGTATAGGCTTGAATGGCCTTTTGCTGCTCCTCCATCCTCTGAAGCATATAGAGTGATGAATTCCACCTCGTTACCACCTCTTGCTTCAGTTGATGGCGGGTCAGGTTCAGGAGTGTTCGCTGGTGCTCCAGTCTACGGCATGCAGTGGCAGAATGCCGAAAGTGGCCCGCAATTTTTCGGGCCACCGACAGCATCTCCTGTACACCCCTGTAATTTTTTTTTAAAATTCTGCACCACCAAATTAATTGTATGTGCAAAACATGGGACATGCTGGAATTTGCCCAGATGTAATGCATGCACAATATTGGTGGCGTTGTCCGATATCACAAATCCCCAGGAGAGTCCAATTGGGGTAAGCCATTCTGCAATGATGTTCCTCAGTTTCCGTAAGAGGTTGTCAGCTGTGTGCCTCTTAAGGAAAGCGGTGATACATAGCGTAGCCTGCCAAGGAACGAGTTGGTGTTTGCAAGATGCTGCTACTGGTGCCGCCGCTGTTGTTGCTGCGGGAGGCCATACATCTATCCAGTGAGCTGTTACAGTCATATAGTCCTGAGTCTGCCCTGTTCCACTTGTCCACATGTCCGTGGTTAAGTGGACACTGGATACAACCGCATTTTGTAGGACACTGGTGACTCTTTTTCTGAAGTCTGTTTACATTCTCGGTATCGCCTGCCTAGAGAAGTGGAACCTAGATGGGATTTGATACCGGGGACACAGTACCTCAAACAATTCTCTAAGTCCCACTGAACTAATGGCAGATACCGGATGCACATCTAACACCAACATAGCTGTCAAGGCCTCAGTTATCCGCTTTGCAAAAGGATGACTGCTGTCATATTTCATCTTCCTCACAAAGGACTGTTGGACAGTCAATTGCTTACTGGAAGTAGTACAAGTGGTCTTCCGACTTCCCCTCTGGGATGACGATCCACTCCCAGCAGCAACAACAGCAGCAGCGGCAGCAACAGCAGGCTTACCACTCAAGGACCCTACAGAAGGAATCCCGGTTAGGAGAGGACTCCTCAGTCTTGACAGTGACATGGCCTGCAGGACTACTGACATTCCCGACTGAGGAGGAAGTTGATGTTGAGGGAATTGACGGTGTGGCTTGCAGGAGCTTGGGTACAGGAGTAAGAAGGGATTTAGGTGTCAGTGGACTGCTGACGCTCTTACCCAAAGTTTCACAACTTGACACTGACTTCTGATGAATGCGCAGCAGGTGACGTATAAGGGAAGATGTTCCTAGGTGGTTAACATCCTTACCCCTTATTACAGATTGACAGAGGCTACAGATGGCTTGACACCTGTTGTCCGGATTTGTGGAGAAATAATTCCACACAAAGAGGTGGCTTTTTTGGTAGTTTGCCCAGGCATCACAATGGCCTTCTTCGTCCCAAGGACAACAGGTGTCTCTCCCGGTGCCTGACTTAAACAAACCACATCACCATCAGAATCCTCATCGTCAACTTCCTCCTCAGCGCCAGCAGCACCCATATCCTCATCCTGGTGTACTTCAACAGTGACATCTTTAATTTGAATATCAGGAACTGGACTGTGGGTGCTCCTTCCAGCACTTGCAGGGGCGTGCAAATGGTGGAAGGAGCCACCTCTTCCCGTCCAGTATTAGGAAGGTCAGGCATCGCAACTGCCGACACACTTGGACTCTCCTTGGGGATTTGTGATACCATCTCAGAACGCACACTTCTTTTCTGTGCTCTTTCCAGCTTAACTCTTTTAATTTTTCTAGCTGGAGGATGAGGGCTTCCATCATCATCTGAAGCTGAACCACTAGCCATGAACATAGGCCAGGGCCTCAGCCGTTCCTTGGCACTCCGTGTCTTAAATGGCATATTGACAAGTTTACGTTTCTCCTCAGACGATTTAAATTTCTTTTTTTGGTTCTTTTTACTGAACTTTGGCTTTTTGGATTTTACATGCCCTCTACTATCACATTGGGCATCGGCCTTGGCAGACGGTGTTGATGGCATTTCATCGTCTATGTCATGGCTAGTGGCAGCAGCTTCAGCACTAGGAGGAAGTGGTTCTTCTTGATCTTTCCCTATTTTATCCTCAAAATTTTTGTTCTCCATTATTTTTTGGGAGTTATATGAGACAATATGCAGCACAGGAATGACTGGAATGACTGATGGACAGGATACTACCCTGGTCTGATGCAGCACAACACAACAACACTGTAAGGGACTTGTGGTTGTTGTTATAATTATTATACGGCAGCAGTGGACATATAGCAGCAGTGTATATCATCACTGGAATGACTAATGAACAGGACACTACCACTGGTCTGATGCAGCACAACACAACAACACTGTAAGGGACTTGTGGTTGTTGTTGTTATTATTATACGGCAGCAGTGGACATATAGCAGCAGAGTATACCACTGTGACTGCCTCGTCACTGGAATGACTGATGAGACAGGACACTACCACTGGTCTGATGCAGCACAAACAGCAACACTGTAAGGGACTTGTTGTTGTTATTATTGTTGTTATTATTATAATACGGCAGCAGTGGACATATAGCAGAAGCGTATACCACTGTGACTGCCTCATCACTGGAATGACTGATGAGACAGGGCACTACCACTGGTCTGATGCAGCACAACACAACACCACACCACTTTATACAGCTACACTGGATATATGGCAGCAGAGGACACCAACACTGTGACTGGCTGGACTGATGCAACACAATACACTGACTACACTGGAGTGGACAGCACAACATAGCACCACTTTATACACCTACACTGGATATATGGCAACAGAGGACACCAACACTGTGACTACACTGGACTGGACTGAGCAGCACAATACAGCACAGCACAAGACTCGCCACCCCACTTTTCCACCCCCACACAGACACTGAACACTGAGGACACATCCTCTCAATACACTCTCCGAGACTGGATTGAAAATGGCCGTGACGCGCGGCTCCTTATATGGAATCCAAATCCCGCGAGAATGCGACAGCGGGATGATGACTTTTTGCAGGCGGGAAAACCAGAGCCGGGCTTGGAACCGAACTAGGAAGGCAAAGTCCGGTAGGGTTCGGTTCTCTGAGAACCGAACCCACTCATCTCTAATTTAAAGACATTAATAATGTCTCCTCTTAGATGCTTCTTCTCCAGTGTATACATATTCAACCTAGTAAGCCTTTCCTCATAATCCAGTCCATCTAGCCCTTTAATCAATTTAGTAGCTCGCCTCTGAACCCTTTCGAGTGCACATTCTCCATTCCACCATAAAATAGGGTTGTCCATTGAGGCTTCTACTTTGATGGTCTATGGTTTCTAACCATCGGTGGAAAATATCAGTGGTAGAAGCTTCATGGATGGCAGCCACCCATGCATAGACTGTATCGACCATCTACCATATGATTTCCCGCCACTAATGTTCATCATTGGTGTTAACCCATCATTTGCAAAGCTTGTCACCATCCCTATGAAATCAAGTGCCATCTCTACTATACCCCTGTGCTCACCCTGGGAGTAGGAGCATAGCTCAGCACCTGTCAACCAGCTTGTGCCAGGAAAAAAATGTTTTATTACAGGTGATCTGGCAGTATGCCCAAGTAGATCAGTGCATTCCTGCCTCTTTTCCCTTGTTCCAACAGTCCTGAGCCTAGACCAGAGATAAAGTGCCTTGCTAAAGTATTCACCCCCCTTGGCTTTTTACCTATTTTGTTACATTACAACCTGTAATTAAAAAAAATGTAATCTGAATTTTATGTGATGGATCTGCACAAAATAGTCTAAGATGGTGAAGTGAAATGAGAAAAAAAATATATAAAAAGAGTTTTTATAAATAAAAATTTGAAAACTGGCATGTGCATATGTATTCACCCCCTTTGCTATGAAACTCTCAAAAGTTCTGGTGCAACCAATTACCTTCAGATGTCACATAATTAGTGAAATGAAGTCCACCTGTGTGCATTCTAAGTGTCACATGATCTGTCAGTATAAACACACCTTTTCTGAAAGGCCATAGAGGCTGCAACACCACTAAGCAAGAGGCATCACGCCATGAAGGCCAAGGAGCTCTCTATACAAGTCAGGGACACAGTTGTTAAGAAGTACAAGTCAGGGTTGGGTTATAATTTTTTTTCAAAATCTTTGATGGTCCCCCAGAGCACCATCAAACCCATCATCATCAAATGGAAAGAACATGGTACCACAACAAACCTGCCAAGAGAGAGGGCCGGCCACCAAAACTCACAGACCAGGCAAGGAGGGCATTAATCAGAGAGGCAGCACAGAGACGAAAGGTAACCCTGATGGAGCTGCAGAGTTCCACAGCAGAGACTGGTGTATTCGCGCATGTGACCACAATAAGCCGTACACTCCATAGAGCTAGGCTTTATGGAAGAGTGGCCAGAAAAAGCTATTACTTTTTTTAACACTAAGAAGGCACATTTTGAGCTTGCTAAAAGGCATGTGGATGACTCCCCAAATGTATGGAGGAAGGTGCTCTGGTCAGATGAAACTAAAATTTAACTTTTCGGCCACCATGGAAAACGCTATGTCTGGTGCAAACCCAACACACCCCATCACCCCAAGAACACCATCACAGTGAAACATGGTGGTGGCAGCATCATTCTGTGGGGATATTTTTCAGTAGCAGGGACTGAGAAACTGTTTCGAGTTGAGGGAAAGATGGATGTTGCTAAATACAGGGATATTCTTGAGCAAAACCTATTTCAGTCTGCCTGTGATTGGAGACTGGGACGGAGGCTCACCTTCCAGCAGGACAATGACCCGAAGCATACTGCTAAAGCAACACTCGAGTGGTTTAAGGGGAAACATTTAAATGTGTTATAATAGCCTAGTCAAAGCCCAGATCTCAATCCAATTGAGAATCTGTGGTCAGACTTGAAGATTGCTGTTCACAAGCGTAAACCATCCAACATGAAGGAGTTGGAGCAGTTTTGCCTTGAGGAATGGGCAAAAATCCCAGTGGCAAGCTCATAGAGACTTATCCAAAGCGACTTGCAGCTGTAATTGCTGCAAAAGGTGGCTCTGCAAAGTACTGACTTTAGGGGGGTGAATAGTTATGCAGGCTGAAGTTTTCTGTTATTTTGTCCTATTTGTTGTTTTCTTCACAATAAAAAAAAAAACATCTTCAAAGTTGTAGCCATGTTCTGTGAATGAAATGATGCAAACCTTCACACAATCCATCTTAATTCCAGGTTGTGAGGCAACAAAACATGAAAAATGCAAAGGGGGGTGAATACTTTAGCAAGGCACTGTAGATTTCCGATACCGATCTGAATTGGGTAATACCACAATAATTATTTATAAAACTAAGGTGAAGATTTATCAAAGCTTGTAGAGAGATAGAGTGGAGAGAGATATGTGTACCTACCAACCAATCAGCTCCTGTCATTTTCCAACACAGACTTTAAAATTCCAGAAGCTGATCTTTATCTCTTTATCTCTCTCTCTCAGCTTTGATAAATCTTTGCCCTAAGTGTTGCATGATCCCTTCAGAAATGTAATAATCTGAAGCTGGTTTGTCAGCCCTGCATATGAATCTTTCCATGGTCTGGACCTCTCTCACACTCAGGGCCGTAGATAGCAGCACCTGGTTCCGAGTTACTGATGAGGGCATGTCCAAATCAGGGTCCAAGCACCCCCACTTTTGATATAATAAAAAAAAAGCAAATGCGCTCCACAGGGAGGCGCCATTCAGATCTGGGGGGTGGCATGGGGGAGCACCATATATTACCTAGCTTCCTCCGGGAAGTGGGTCCCTCCTCCTCGGTCGGCTCCAACTTACCAGCAACATTTGGAAAGATGGCACATGTACATTGGAGGGCAAAGGCTCTAGCACAGTGCCAGAGCCTTTGCTTTCATTGTGTGGCATCATCTTCCCAAAGGTATCACTGGGAAGATGGTGCCGGCCATGGAGGCCAGTATACTCTGGAGGTGAAGGGCAGCGGACACTGTCTGATGTTTTAAAGGGGCGATCATTTAAAAGGCAAAACCAACTTAGTTTTACCTTTTAAATAATTGGCACTTGAAAAAAAATTCAGACAGACTCACCGTGAACTTGCTGATGCCTGCAAGCCGCAGGCTATTACTTTTACCTCTATGACTACAACACAATGGATGATAGGGACACTTGCCATACATTGGCAAACAAATCTCTAAAATTGATCAGGATAACTTTGTACACACCTAGTAAGCAGACCTGCCATCACTTGAACCCATTCTCCTTTACAGTACATACAAATACTGTTTGTCAGTTAAAAATGATGGGCATTGGTAAATTCATATAGCATTAGCAATAAACAATATAGAGGAAGACAAGCAGTCCTGCCAATAATAAGAAACCTCAGTAATTTGTGTCGCCCATGTTTCTCCTGTAGGGAAGGAGACAGAAGATGACATCTATTGTGCATGCCTGTCTAAGTCATTATGCCAGGTGTCCACACCAGTTACTGTTGGTTTATATGCCCCATTCGGTGGAAGGGTTTACATGTTACTGGATCGTATAATAAGTAAGTAAAAATATTATATGAATTATATTATTTCTTATACATACATACTGTATATTATTAACATACTGTGCATATTATATTTTGTACATTATTGTATGACCTCTGCTTATTCTCTGGCCAGTGATTTCTGCCACTTTAATTCGAGGTAAAAATACCCAGTATACAGCTCGCACTTAGATCATTTACTCTAGTGTATGATCACTTTTACTGTCTCAAATACGTTTACTCTTTACAGCAGGCCTGGACAACCTGTGGCTCTGCAGCTGTTCTCAAACTACACATCCCAGCATGCCCTGTCACAGTTTTAGCATTCCCTAATAGCAATACTGTGGCAGGGCATGCAGGGACTTGTAGTTTCACAACAGCTGTAGAGCCACAGGTTGGCCAAGGTTGTTCTAAAGCAGTGTTGGCTAACCTTGACACTCCAGCTGTTGTTGAACTACACATCCCAGTATGCCCTGCATCAGTTTTATTATGGCCAAATAGCAAAACTGTAGCAGGGCATGTGTAGTTCAACAACAGCTGGAGTGTCAAGGTTATCCATCACTGTTCTAAAGTAGGCATGTTTAAATTAAACAGCATTGATAGTTAAAAAAAAAGACAATTATTTGTATATGAATAATGCTCTAACGCATTATGGCCCTCATTCCGAGTTGTTCGCTCGCCAGCTGCTTTTAGCAGCATTGCACACGCTAAGCCGCCGCCCTCTGGGAGTGTATCTTAGCATAGCAGAATTGCGAACGAAAGATTAGCAGAATTGCGAATAGAAATTTCTTAGCAGTTTCTGAGTAGCTCGAGACTTACTCCTACACTGCGATCAGTTCAGTCAGTTTCGTTCCTGGTTTGACGTCACAAACACACCCAGCGTTCGCCCAGACACTCCCCGTTTCTTCAGACACTCCCGCGTTTTTCCCAGAAACGCCAGCGTTTTTTCGCACACACCCATAAAACGGTCAGTTTCCGTCCAGAAACACCCACTTCCTGTCAATCACACTACGATCACCAGAACGATGAAAAATCTTCATTACGCCGTGAGTAAAATACCAAACTTTTGAGCTAATTTACTTGGCGCAAGCGCACTGCGAACATTGCGCATGAGCAGTTTGCGACTAATCGCTCCGTAGCAAAAAAAACTAACGAGCGAACAACTCGGAATCACCCCCTATATAAATAAGAATGGGATACGTTTTCTTTAAAGGATAGGTGCACTGATTTTTGTCACATTAGTATCTAGTGGCAGTAAGAAAATATAAAATTTTATTTACTTACATACTGTGTTTTAACATGACTTTGTCTTATCAGAAATGTGTAAGTGCTGTGGAAAGTGCTTTACAGCCCAAGTGTACACTGCATTTCACACAGATTATACATTGAGTGCATTGGTGTATATTTGAAGCACACTTGAACCATTCATGCATGAGTGTACGAAAATGAACAATGTACATATTGCAGTGTCTTTGATGCATGCTTCATTTTTAACTTTGCCCTTGTTAATGTGCCAACACAGAGGTGAAGGATCCCTTCTGTTTCCACTCAGGGTGCAACAATCTCAGAACATACCAGAATGAAATATTGCTACTTGTTCATGAAACCCTCAGTTAGCTTCATTACAAACAGGTGCATTGAGTATTGCCAAATCAACATTAATTTCTACTTTTCATTATACATTGTAGAATGCATGAGAGAAGAAGCAACACGTATCACAGAGAAGGAAGAAGCAACTCTTGGCCAACCTTCAATTAAACCTGTTGGATGGGGCTTCCTACACCTTCTCTGGCGGCTCTTTTTCTATTGTCCTGTCATCACGGAACGACATCTAGAACGCAAAAGCATTCAATTCATATTTGTACACTTTAGCGCTTGGCAGTATGCAGGCAGTGATCGTCTATGGGCAGGCTTGGTTACCACACTCTGTGAAGAAATCAGACGCCACTTTGGAGTTCTTCCACTCAGTGTCTTCAATGTGCTAGGTTCGGCACCCAAGAGAAACCTAGACTCTGAATCAGATGACAAGGAGTGGACCTTTAAGAAGACATTCTGTATCATACTGGTGGTTACTATTGTTTTGCTTCTTATTGGCTTGCTCCTCTTAGTGGTTCCAATTAATTCCAAGACACATAAAGGTGATGAGAGGGTTTCAACTGTCTTTGGAAGCCTGGCTACAGTTGTGGCAGGCTCAAGCATTGCAATGACACTATTTAAGCTGTGCAAGAGTGTCCTCGTAAGCCAAAAACAGAAGATTGAACGACTGGTCAATAGCCAGAAGTTCAGCTCGCAAATGGGCTTCATGAATGAGGTGAAAAAAGAGGTTCAATTGATTACCCAAATTGTCCAATACATGGAGATTTTCCAAAAGCAAAAAATCAGAGTGGTCCTGCAGATCACCAGTCTGGAACTTTGTGCACCAGACAAGGTGGTTGGAGTTCTGGATGCTTTAAATACCTTGTTGTCTGACCAGAAATCTCCATTTATTTCTATACTGGTAGTTGACCCCAGCATTATTGTCACTTGCCTGGAGAATGCAAGCTCGCTTAAAGGTATGGCAGACAACGGCTACATGTTCCTGAACCGTACTGTTACTTTGCCATTCTCTGTGCCAGCTCTTGGAAAAAAAACTAAGCTGCAACTTCTAAGAAAAGCTGTAAAAAGGAAAGAAGATCTCATCGACTGGCCCTGCCGGAATGATGCCAACAGAGGCACAAAGACAGGTATTACAGAGTCTATGAAACTGCTGAGAGAAGAGCTAACAGATGATGAAGAACAAGAGGTGTACACACCTTTTCATCCAGGAAACTGCATTAAGAATACATTTTATTCTCTATACAGTGAGCATGAAGTTCTTCATGAATATATTCCTGACAGCATATGTCAGATGAAACGAATTGTCAATGCAATACCAGTTATGGTCCACCTGATGATATTGAGTAAAATACAGTGGAACAACATGTTTTCTAAATCTGTAGCGGCTTGGGTTGTTCTCTGCAATCAGTGGCCCTGCAGATTAAGTTGGATACTTCAATGTCTGGAGGATGAGGAGCAACAAGGCTCCAAAGAAGGGTTCAGCACCTGCCTCCTCTGGGATGTATTTAAGGAGAACAGCACTGAGCTGTTTTCTTTAAAGACAGGGCTGAAGAACCTTTTGGACTTGGATGGAGATCCGGAGATCTTCATGAAGTTCCTTTCTAAAGACTTTCCTTTCACCGTTGAGGAATCCAGAAAACTCATCCAATGCACAGTTAACCTGGATTCTTCCATAAAGAACAAGATGGGACTTCTGCGTGGTATTAACAATCTTCAAAAGGAATGGAAGACAACAAATAAAACTGATAAGGAAGAGGATAAGATTAAAAAGGAGGTAACAGAGGGAAACGATTGTAAGAAAGAGACTGAAAAAGATGGAACAGATTGTAAGAAAGACTTTGGAAAAGGGGGATCTGAGGAAATAAGTGGATCTTGTAAAGAGCCAATCTTGTATAGAACCGATGTTTATCAGGAGACAGGAGTAATATTTTTAGCAGGAATGCAGGAACAAGAGATCAGTAACATGGAAGAAGGTCTTGGACAAGTGGCGGCCCAAACAAAACTGTCTTTAGAACAGAACAAAATGAAAGATGATTTGGGACACAGTAACATTGTGATTGAGGTAGATGAGTGTAGTGTAGAAGTTACGCAGGCCAAGGATAAAGTATTTAAAACTGAAAAACAAGAGATTGAAAGTATTTTAGAGAACCATAAGAAAGATGGAGATAAGTGTTTACTGGAGATCCAAACAAAAGCGCAATCTGGGAAATTAGAGGAGATACAAATGAAAGAAGACACGGTTTTATGCTAAATAGAAAGCTAACAGTAAGACTAAACAATGCAAAAGTACTTAACATAGTAATCCCATAAAAATATAGGTTTTATTTATTTATTTTGTTTTGTACTTAAATTACTGTACTATGTGAGGCAGCTTGGTAATTACCTTTTAACCTTGAACTCTTTTCTACAGACTGCTATTACTGATTGATAATTCTGCAGAGTCCACGTTGAACAAAGAAGCTTTAGTAGCTACTCTCTGCTCTGTTTCACTGTGACATCCTCCACCTGCTTCTCCATCTGTGCCTTCACCTGGCCTGCTGACAGTCTGAGAGCCTGTGTCAGTGTAACAGTCTGGCAGCTAGATAATGTGTTTTGTGTAGAATGCTGAGAGGTGTTCACCTGTAGCAGCCCTATTTTTTTGCCCTCCAAAGAGGTATTGAAAAGAAGATAATGATATGTTGGATGATAACTAAGAACAAAGATTTCACCAGGCATGCTTAAAAAGTACTTATCTTGCAATGATGATGATGTAATAATAATAATAATAATAATAATAATAATAAAATCTGTGTGTATTTGCTACTTGAAATATACCAAATTACTGTAACTGCATATCAATCAGTGCTTTGTATAACACTGTATGCATGACTTTTGGATGTACTGTTAATATTGTAGTCATGGGCATAATTATAGTAGGTGTAAGGGGTGCCATTGCTATGGGTCCCAGAGGCTTAGGGGGGCATGGACCCAGGGATATGAATTACATACCAATTTCCCAGATCTGCCTGCTAAAAAATTGGGTCTGATGTATTACCCAGCCTGAATTGTGGGACACTACATTTTCAATGTGAAGTGTGCGTAGTGGATGTTACAATGGCAAGGGGGCACTGTAATGTGATATAATTTGATTTGGGGGCCAATGTAATGTATCATAATCTGATCTCATTGTAATGTGGTGGGCACTGTAATGTTACATAATAAGAACTGTGGCACTGTAATGTGGCACAATATGTAATTGAGGCACTGAAGTGTAGCATAATATGAACTGGGCACTGTAACATGGCATAATTTGAACTGGAGGGCACTCTAATGGGCACAGTATGAATAGTATGTAATGTGGCATAATATGAATTGGGTACATGTTATGTCATAATGTTAATTGGGGATACTGTGTGGCATAATGTGTACTGGCAGCCCTACAATGTGACATCATGTAAACTACGGAACTACAATGGTTCATAAAATATACGTTATGGTAAGAACTTACCGTTGATAACGGTATTTCTCCTAAGTCCACAGGTTCCACAGGATAACAATGGGATATGATGGAGCGTCAGCGGATTGGCACCAATTGATCAAAGCTTTTTGGCCTCCAAGGATGCAACAGGCCTATCCATACACTGGCTCAGGCAAATCAGTTGTATTCCAAAGCAGAAGGCAGGAGCATCATGTAGAGCCCTAATCAGGCGAGAAGAACACACACATGCACACCCTTCCGTACAAGAAGGAAGAGGTTAGTGAGTAAAAGTATCCTCAAATCAGGTGCATCAGGGTGGGATCCCTGAGGAACCTGTGGACTTAGAAGAAATACCGTTATCAACGGTAAGTTCTTACCATAACGTATATTTCTCCGGCAGGGTCCACAGGATAACAATGGGATTTCCCAAAGCAGTTTAGAGGTGGGGATGCTCCTGATGCACAGGAGAATCCTTCGCCCGAATTCAGCATTGTGAGAGGCAAAGGTATTCAAGGCATAATGTCTAATGAATGTGTAGATGGAAGACCATATGGCTGCCTTACATACATGTTCTGTGTAAGCACCACATTGTGCTGCCCAAAAGGACCTACCTTACAAGTAGAATCAACAACGACATTAGCCAGAATAGGGAGATCAGCTTAGAGATATGCTTATGAAATCATCATCTGAAGCTATCTTTACCAGCATCTGTTTACCAGCAGACAATCCTCTCTTGTGAAATCCATAGAGAATGAAAAGAAAATCTGCTTTTCTGATGGCACTGGTACAATCCAAGTAGATCCCTAATGCACGGATCACGTCCAGCGATGCATCTCCCTCAGAAGGGCCCAGAGCCTGAAAGGCCGGGACAACCCTTTCTTAGTTAAGGTGGAACTTAGTCATCACCTTGGGAAGATACCCAGATCTAGTTCTGAGAACTGGTTTATCTTGATAAAAAACCTCAGAAATGGGGAACAATATGACAATGCCCCCAAGTCTGATAATCCTCTAGCTGACACTGTAGTCAGTAGAAAAATCATTTATGATCCATTTTAATAAGTGGTTCAAATGAGCAACCTGAAGGGCTTTGAGAACTAACACAAGTCCCACGGCACTGTAGGAGGAACAACCAGAAGCTGAATGTACAGCATACCCTGGGAAAAAATACGCACATCCTGTAAGTTAGTCATTTACATTTGGAACCCTACAGCCAATGCCGACCCTTGCTCTTTCAAGGAAGCCACCTTCAAACCCTTATCCATTTGTGTCTGAAAGAATTCTAAGACCCCGGAACGCTGAAAGATTTAGGGTCCAACCTTCTTTCACTGCACCCATGAATATGGAATATAGGCTTGCCATATTTGGTGATAAAGGCGAGCTAAGGAAGGTTTCCTTGCTCTGAACACTGTTTGAATCACCTGTTGAAAATATCCTCTTGACTTCAGGATAGAGGTTTCAAAGGCCACGCTGTCAAAGACAGTCGATCCAGATGTCTGTGATAACCAGGACCCTACCGTTAGTAGGTCTGGAATTTGAGGGAGCAGAAGTAGAGCATCCATTGTCATTCTCTGCTGGTCTTCCTGTTTTAACTTTCTCACCACCCTGGGTAATAGGGTAATTAGAGGAAAACCTATCCGCCAGACGAAGGTCCCATCTCACCCATAAGGCATCCACAAAGATCGCCCTGGGATCCTTTGTTCTTGAACCGTATGTGAGCACTTTGTTGTTCAACCAAGACACTATGAGATATATCTCTGGCAAGCACCTCTTGTTTACTAGAGTCCGGAAGATCTCTGGGTGTAGAGCCCATTCACTTCCCTGAATAGTATGTCGACTTGAGAAAGTCCGCTTCCCCGTTTAGGATTCCTGGAATGAGAACGGCGCACACAGTTGGATGATGAAGTTCTGCCCACTTAAGTATGTGACTTACCTTCTTCATCACTTTTCGGCTGAGAGTTCCTCCCTGATGTTGAGGTACACTACTGCCATCGCATTGTCTGAGCGGAACTGGACTGGTTTTCCCTGAAGACTGTCCCGTGCCTACACCAGTGCCCTGTATATGGCTCAAGGTTCCAACCTTTATTGGTAGACAAATTTCTTCTTTGGGAACACGATCTTCCTGACACTGACCCCAGCCTCAGAATCTTCCCAATCTGATATCAAAAGGGTTTCCCTTTGTCCAGCTGGGATGTCTGTAGCTACCAGGTTAATGACCGTCTTACTTTTATCGTAAGTACCATAGTCCGTCTTTATTATCTGATGCAATCCATTAATACCTACAACACCTTGTATTCCCAGCTGGTACCTCCAGGTACCAACCAGGCCAACACTGCTGATCTTCCACGATCCGATGAGATCCGGGCATATCCAGTGTGGTGTGACTGTAGATTCTATTTGGTAACAATCAGACGCTGCAGAGACCTAGATTGGAATTGTGCATACTTCCTCCTGTTGATGCAGATACCATCAAACCCATCACCCGCATTGCTGCGTGAATGGATACCGTTTGACTGTGTGGCAAGTCCTGAATCCTATACTGAACCCTGGATATCTTGTTGCGAGGTAAAAATTACTCCCTGCAGACCTGATCCCGTACAGCCCTCAAGTGAGTCATCCGGTGTGACGAAACTGGAGACGATTTTTCCCAAGTTATGAGTCACTTGCCTCTGCAAACACGTTATTGTCTGTTGCAGATGACAAAAGAGCAATCTCTGTGACTGTGCCAGGATTAAAAGATCATCTAGTTATGGGAAAATCCTTAACCCCTGCTGGTGAAGATAAGGTGCTATTACCCCCATATTCTTGGTAAATACTCTGGGGACTGTGGCTAACCCAAAGGGTAAGGCCTAGAATTGAAAATGCTGTTTGGAGGATAGCAAACCTTGGATAACACTGATGGACAGTGGTATAGAACATGTAGGTAAACATCCTGCATATCCAGGGATACCATAAAACCCCTGGCTCCATGCCAGACGTAAGGAACGTAATGATTCCACCTGCAACCAAGGTTCCAAATGTATTTGTTCAGTACTGTAGGATTGAGCATGGGCCAAAATGACACATTCGGCTTCCGACTAAAACCAGGTTACTGTAAAACCTTGTCCTCGTTTGCCAGAGCAACTGGAATGACTATTCCTGATTGAAGCAATTTCTGACCTGCTTCTTGCAATGCCATGGCCTCCGTCTCTACCCGGGACAGTCTGTCTTGAAGGTGAAAGCATAAACTAGAGATACCATGCCAGATCTGTGTGACCTGAAGAAATCGGCCCCCCAGCCTGGGGTCTCCCAGGGGGAGGCCCACATCATCAGACTGATGGTTTATTTTTCTACAGCACCTGGTATTCCCAGATGGTCTCCCATCTGAGTACTAACCAGGCCCAACACTGCTTAGTTTCAAAAATTAGATTATATTGGGCCTATCCAGTGTGGTGTAGCTGTAGATCTTCTGGTAGTCCAGTGCTTTCCTAGTCTTCCCTGACTTGTTAGATACCAAAAAGGGCCGAAATGCAGAACTTTTAGGTTTAAAACTGTATGTGGAAGGAACCTGACCTTCTTGGAGTTTGCTTCTGGCTCCAGAATATCTGTCAAGTCTTACCAAAAAGAATATTTTCAGAAAAAGACAATGGCCCTCATTCCGAGTTGTTCGCTCGCAAGCTGCTTTTAGCAGCTTTGCACACGCTAAGCCGCCGCCTACTGGGAGTGAATCTTAGCATCTTAAAATTGCGAATGAAAGATTCGCAATATTGCGATAAGACATCTCTGTGCAGTTTCTGAGTAACTCGAGACTTACTCGGCATCTGCGATCAGTTCAGTGCTTGTCGTTCCTGGTTTGACGTCACAAACACACCCAGCGTTCGCCCAGACACTCCTCCGTTTCTCCGGCCACTCCCGCGTTTTTCCCAGAAACGGTAGCGTTTTTTCACACACTCCCATAAAACGGCCAGTTTCCGCCCAGAAAGACCCACTTCCTGTCAATCACATTACGATCACCAGAACGATGAAAAAGCCGTGAGTAAAATTCCTAACTGCATAGCAAATTTACTTGGCGCAGTCGCAGTGCGAACATTGCGCATGCGCACTAAGCGGAAAAACGCTGCGATGCAAAGAAATTTACCGAGCGAACAACTCGGAATGACCCCCAATGATTCCAAAACCTTCCTAGATTCTGAATCAGCTTCCACGTACCCAACTAAACTGCTCTATAAGCAGGTATAGTTGGGGCTGATGCCCTGGAGTAAATATTTTGCCCATATCCAATGCTTTCAGGAACATTGCAGTTTTTTATATGAGCTATATGAGATCTTTGCTCTATTGAAAAATTTCCTTCCAATGCATCAGCCCAGGCAACCACTGCCTTTGCCATTCAAGCCATGGCCTTATGACTGCCCTAGACAGGACAAAATTTTTTTTTTGTTTTTTTAAACCCATCCACTCTCCTATCCATGATGTTGAAAGCAAAGATAATGTAGATTATTTTGCATCTACTTTAGGAGCCACCTCCTCTTTTTTTAAACAATCCCCACAGCTGGAAGAGTATAATTGGAATTCCATTTCTTAGGAATTCTAAACTTCTTATTGGGCGAAGCCCAGGCCTCTTCCATGATTTTCATCAGCTAATCTGACCCTGGTTTTGGGATGTTTAAACACGGATGCCTTGGTTTTTAACACAGGCTCTGCTGTATCCTCTAAGGATAGAATGGCTTCATTGCGTTCATTAACTCCGCTAAATTCCAGAGCGGAGACCTACCTTTTCATATGATGAAGTAGAATAAATTGGGCTTTCATCTTCTGATGAATCTGAACATTGTGTAGCCTGTGAGGGTGAAGAGTTACTTACAACCGGTTCTGAGAAGCTGCTGCTAGGAGTGATACACAATAGGTGGATCTGCATGTAAGGGCTAATAGTGAAACTCTATCCCTGGTTTAGAATTTTGGGGGAATTATCCATTCAACTTATTGGATAAAGTCTGTGCAAATAGCCCAAGGTGGATACACTTGTACCTGTATCCGCCTTGTATCTTTGCGGAGCTAAAACATTACGCACACAAGCCATCCTGAACCAGATCATGAGAGGATAATACAGCTTTGCAAAACAAACATGGTATGAGTGTCCTCACCATTGCCGCTCTTATACATGATAAATAATCAGCACTTCCACAGTTACTACACAATTTTGTGACTGTAATCACTTTAACCTTTTTTCTTTAAAATTATATCCATCTGACCCTACTCATGCACCAGCATTGAGGATCTGCAAAACAAACTGACAGACATATAATAAAGTCAGTATCATACTAGCAGTCACTCACACTCACATGTTATACATTAGTATAATAAGCAATATGAGTACATCATCAACTACAATAACATTTTAAGTATGTAGGAGAACACATTTACTGAATCATGTTTAACAGATCTAACGTATTCAGACACAATGCGAAAGAAACAGCAGTAATGGTATACAGATATGCAATATGTACTTATCTAACTATTCAAACTCAAAAGGCAGATAGAGATTTAGTGCTGTATTACCCGTACTCAGTAGAGTGGGATACAGGGAGACTCACCCCGCTTCCAAGATCGATCATACGTTAGTGAACGCTGAGTGGATCCAGACGCTACTAGTGTACACTGCCGCTCCATGACTTAGTGAACACAGATGCTCAGTGAACACAGACGCACCGGTCACACAGCCGCCTATGCTGCGACTGGGTCCCTTCATGGTAGTGACTAGTGAACACAGATGCACCGGACACACAGCCGCCTAAGCTGCGACCAGGTCCCCTCGTGGTAGCGTCTGGTACGGAAGCGAGGAAACAGTTCCTGGTGGGAGACTCGGCGGAAACTGGTCATGAACCGGGGGGAGGGGCGACCAGGAGAACATCTGATTCCCCACTGCTGACATCAACCCTTGGAATCACGGCCTCATACTATTCCTGGAGCCTCTGATCCTTAAGGCCTAGCGCTGGTGCACCCGGGGTGGCAGCCGCGTCAGCTACTCTTTGGTAGTCTCCTCCCAAAACAGTGCGGCAGTGTCCGTATTCCATCTAATGAGCGGAATTGATGGCTTACCTTCTCCCCGTGCTCCGGCCACAGCCTGGTAACATCTGCTGGACCTGCTAGTATATCCAACACAGATACCCGCCGAAACAGCACTGTACTCGTGGGTAAGCATTGTCGCGACCCGCCGGAGAGTTGTTGGAGCGACTCTTTCTAAGGTACTCATAAGACGCTGTTTAGAAAGATCACTCAAAAAATTAGTAAGACTATAACAATAACATAAGGAAGCTTAGGGCTGCTAAAAAACAGCAGCCCTCTGATCATGGTCCGGCTCCTGCCGCACTAAACAAAAAAATTATTTGCCTGAGCCAGTGGGCGGGGATATACGGATGGGCCCATTGCATCCTGGGAGGCCAGTAAGCTTTGATCAATTGGTGCCAATGCGCTGACGCTCCATCATATCCCATTGTTATCCTGTGGATAACCTGTTGACCTTACCGGTGAAATAAACTAGAACACTACTATGGGGCATAATATTAACTAGGGCACTACAATGGGACAGAATATTAACTAGGACAGTACTATGCTTCAGTAAAAATTAACCATTGAACTTCTGTGGAGAGGTATCTCTCAAGAAGCATTGGGACAGGGACCTCTTCAATATGTTGCTATGGTGTCCACAAAATTCTTGTTATGACCCTGATTGTAGAATATTAAAAATGTTTCTGTTCATCTCGGTTGTGTTGGCATGGGTGTGGTCTGATCAGAGAGACCTTCCATGTTTTTTGGAACTATCATGTCATCTGCCGCCTGTAGTTTGAAGTAGGGGATTTAATCTTGCAGGTCACTGGCCTGAAAGTGCCTTTATCCCCTGCCACTGCTCTTTTACATATTATCCCAGATGATATCCGGGTTTACAACACATATCTTATATGGCACATTCTTACTGCTACAAGAGCAGCAACTGCACAGTTCTGGAAATAGGATAAGGCCCCTGACACACTCCCCCCCCCCCCCCCCCCACACACACACACTTGCATTAATTAGGTCTAAAATGAATTACAATTTCCTGATGGAAACCTTGGACTGACCCTACTACTCCTTTGCGAAGTCCCATAGGCAAACGCAGGGGGGGGTTACAGTTGCCTGGAAACCTCCCTCCTCATGGCCAGCAACTTAGATTTCTACAACAATAGCAACAGAATATAATACGATTACTAGAGCTTCTGCCGCAACATGCAGTTTAAGGGACAGAGCGGAGTTTCTGCACATCCCCAGTGGTAGCAGCTTCTTCTACCAGGTTTGCTGTGCGTGTGGATCTACGCCCTCAATCAGTGCACTGGACCAGAGAGCAGCTGCTAGGAAGAAGAGACAGGAGCTATGAGACTATGAGGTGGAAGAATGTGTCCTTAGAAAGTGCAGTTCTGTCTCCTACTGGTTCTCTAATGTTTGAGTATTTATTCATTATGGAATATTTAACCTTTTCATGACCACTAATTTTATTTATACATACTGTAAATATGTTTGATACAGCTTATATAATAGACCATATATAGTGTTAAATATTAATACTGTATTCAATACAGTATCCAGTGTATAAAAAGACCAATGTGTACATTAATGTCCAAGGTAGATACTAGGTTCTTCTACCACTTCCCCAAACTCCCACACTTGCTCCAATGTTCCACAGAGCTGGAGTTTGTGGACTGCGTTTGGAAACCCCCCTCTAGAAATCCTGCGTTT
This sequence comes from Pseudophryne corroboree, assembly GCF_028390025.1. NCBI lineage: Eukaryota > Metazoa > Chordata > Amphibia > Anura > Myobatrachidae > Pseudophryne > Pseudophryne corroboree. Next base: position 377,773,969 of record NC_086451.1, read on the forward strand.
GCCACTTAAGTCCCCATTAATGAAGTGGCTCACTTGGCATAAATACTCCACAGAGGGTCCTTGCCTTCTTCCAGGCCCGATTGCTCTCCTTTTCTGTTAATTACCTATAGTCTCTTACCGGTATCTACAAACTTTATATTTTGATTTTGACTATATGTGAATCATATGCTGTGCAACACATACCTGTACCCCTTGAGTTTCCCTTTTCTTTTTTTCTGTACCCATTTATTTCTTGAAAAAAATAAATAACTATTTTTTTTTTAAATGTTTCTGTTCTAACTTTTTTTTTTCCAAAAAATATTTTACTGGAGAACTGCACAGTGTACAGAAAAAGTAAATAGACATACATAAAATGTGTACATACAGCAATATAAAGCTGGTACATACAGAAGATGTACAGTATACAATATACGTAAATAAGGAGTGAGGGAGTCACACGCATCCCAACATGACATATAAAAGTGTACATTAATACATGAAAAATATGTTCCATAAATGGAAACTATTATCCCAGAATGGAGGGCGACCTAAGGAAAGTATCTCTAAGTGATACCACGATGTTAAAGTCACAGCTTTGCGAAAGATTACTTTGTGCGGTGGGGGAAAAGTACATACAGTGGGGTAAAAAAGTATTTGGACAGCCACCGATTGTGCAAGTTGACCCACTTAAAAAGATGAGAGAGGTCGGTAATATCCATCATAGGTACACTTCAACTGTGAGAGACAGAATCTGAAAAAAAACTAGCAAATCACACTGTATGATTTTTAAACTATTTGTATATTCTTGCAGAAAATAAATATTTGGACAATCAAAAACTTTAACTCAATACTTTGTAATATAACCTCGGTTGGCAATTACAGAGGTCACATGTTTCCTGTACTTCTTGACCAGGTATGAACACACTGTAGTAGGTATTTTGGCCCACTCTTCCATGCAGATCTTCTCTAGATCTGTCATGTTTTGGGGCTGTCGCCGGTCAAAATGGACTTTCAACTCCCTCCACAGATTTTTTATTGGGTTGAGGTCTGGAGACTGGCTAGGCCACTCCAGGACCTTGAAATGCTTCTTACGGAGCCACTCCATAGTTGCCCGGGCGGTGTGTTTGGGGTCATTGTAATGCTGGAAGACCCAGCCACATTCCATCTTCAATGCTCTTACTGAGGCAAGGAGGTTTTTGCCCAAAATCTCACGATACATGGCCCCATTCATCCTCTCCTTAATACGGATCAGTCATCCTGTCCCCTTTGCAGAAAAGCAGCCCCAAAGCATGATGTTTCCACCCCCATGCTTCACACTGGGTATGGTGTTCTTGGGATGCCATTCATCATTCTTCTCCCTCCAAACACGGCGAGTGGAGTTTATACCAAAAAGTTTGATTTTGCTCTCATCTGACCACATTACATTCTCCCAATCCTCCTCTGGATCATCCAGATGGTCACTGGCAAACTTTAGATGGGCCTGGACATGTGCTGGCTTAAGCAGGGGGAACCTTTTCGGGCGCTGCAGGATTTCAATCCATGACGACGTAGTGTGTTACTAATGGTAACCTTTGTGACTGTGGTCCCAGCTCTCTTGAGGTCATTGACCTGGTAACCCCATGTAGTTCTGGGCTGATTCCTCACCGTTCAAGATCATTGATTCCCCCACGAAATGAAAACTTGCATGGAGCCCCAGGTCGAGGGAGATTGTCAGTGATCTTGTATTTCTTCCATTTTTTAATAATTGCACCAACAGTTGATCTCTTCTCACCAAGCTGCTTGCCTACTGTCGAGTAGCTCATCCCAGCCTTGTGCAGCTCTACAAATTTGTCCCTGGTGTCCTTAGACCAGCTCTCTGGTCTTGGCCATGGTGGAGAGGTAGCAGTCTGACTGTTTGAGGGTGTGGACAGGTGTCTTTTATACAGATAACCAGTTCAAACAGGTGCCATTAATACAGTTAATGAGTGGAGGAGAGAAGAGCTTCTTAAAGAAGAAGTAACAGGTCTGTGAGAGACAGAAATCTTGCTGCTTGGTAGGTGTCCAAATATTTATTTTTCACAAGAATATACAAGAAAATTGTTTAAAAATCATACAGTACAATGTGATTTCCTGTTTATTTTTTTCAGATTCTGTCTCTCACGGTTGAAGTGTACCTATGATGGAAATTACAGACCTCTCTCATCTTTTTGAGTGGGTCAACTTGCACAATCGGTGGCTGTCCAAATACTTTTTGCCCCACTGTATATAAGGTAACCAAACCTTGAAAAAGTTTTCAGCCCAGCCTTTCCTGTTAATCTACATTTCCAACCAGTCCATGTTGAATAAGTAATATATTCGTCTCAGCAACAATGTAAGAGTTAAAGTATCTGAAGAAACCCACTGAGAGAGAGTATAGCTTTTCTCCCCGATTCAGCAAAAATTAGCTAATAAGTTACAGTGTCCCAATGGAGGCTTATGTTGGGGATTCAGATAAATATCCCAAATTCAGGAGAAAATGTAAAAAAGATGCCTAGGGTGTTCTGAATAGAAGTGTGAATAAGGGTCCAAAATGTAAAGACCTCTGGGCAACTCAACATATAGTGGTAAAGATCTGCATCAGGGGCTTTACATTTGAAACACGCAGAGTCTAATGAAACCCCCATTAAATGGCGCAACTTATTTGGCAATACCAGGCTGCATGGTGTTCACCGTAATTGAGCATTTAATGTGTGTGTAAAAGAAGGACGTAGAGCAACCCCTGCCAGGGCTTCAACACAGCACACCATCCAACACTTTCATCTTTTTTTTTTCATCCACTAGGGGTCACTGGAGTACTCTTGGGATATGGATGGCTTTAGCAGAACAAAGGCACTGAATATTTAAATTTAGTAACTCTCCTCCCCTCCATATTCCCAGAGTACCTCAGTGTTTTTTCTGTGCTCACAGCAGCAACATGTGTTGTGTGGACCTCCCACACTTACTTTGAATATTTTATTTTTATTTTTAATTTTTATTTTTACACTTGGCACATCCCTTCCCAGTTTATTGAGAAACGTGGGTCCGGGATAGTGCCGCTGCACGGAGGCAGCGCATGGCATGTCGGCCCTCACAAAGAGCACCCTCACAGCCACACGCAGCTCAATCACTGACCTGCAGGAAGAGCTGGACAGAGCTTACAGACAGAAGCCCCGTCATAGCCCTCACTACTGGAGACAAGGTATGCTGGGGGGATGGGGCGGTCAGCGCACGCTGCCGCCCCGCTGTTTGGGGAAAGTGCTTCTTTATGCCTCCCGCCGCTGCTAACAGCCGCCCGCCCCAGCCGCTCCCACCGCCGCTGTACGGGGCTCAGTGCCCGCCACAGCCGCTCCAACTAGCGCCGCCAAGAGCCGCTACACGCTGCTCTGGCCCGCCGCACCCCGTTCACACCCGCCGGCCACACTTCCGCAGCACGGCCGCTCTCCATATAGCACGCTCCCCGCCTCCCTGCAATGATCTCCGGATTCCAGGTCCTGCTCCCCGGCAACCACTCCCCACTGAGACGCAGCGGTACACGGAGCACAGGGGGAGGGGGGAGAAGTCTGCTCACAGGCAGCGCTGCTGCAAGGGGGGGAAGCATAGGGTGCATGGTTATAATATGCTGCAGGGGTTATAATATTACATATGCTGCATGGGTTATATTAATAGGTTGTTAAGCCTATATTAAAGGCAAAGTCAGGTACAGGTTATAAAGTCATGTGTTGTAACCTGACCTGTGATTCTAACTGTAAGCATGGCATGGGGGCCATTTTAACCATGCTTCCTGTGTCTTCCTATGATTCCAGAACGTTCCTGTCCTACATCTCTACTCCACCGGGGGTGCAGGGGTGTTAGTGTGAATTTCGTATCAGGTTTCATATAGAACTGGCCACGTGCACTGCACTTCGGATAGAGATATATATATATATATATATATATATATATATATATTACACACACCTTAGTAACAATTTCACTGAGTCGTGCTAGTTGTCTGTCTTTGTATATTGTATTGTCTGTCTGCATAATGAGTAAGGCACCAGCAAAACCTAAAAAGCAGTTTCACTGCAAGGTCTGTAACAGTGTGTTACCAGACGGATCTACCACATGTACAGTATGTTTTGTGAATTCAGCTACAAATACAATTTCCGCTCCGGTTTCAAAGCCGGTTTCATCCCTGGACCCTCCATGGTCTATGTCAGCAAATGTAATGGCTGGGTTGCAATCAGAATTGGCCGCCGCTCGACACAAGCGGGAAGCGGCAAGATCTGAGTCTCGGGTGAGACCGCCAGAAATACTGGAGGGGTCTCAGCCTTGCCAAAGGTCCAAGTGCACTTTGGGTAGAAGGGATGCATTCCGACGATTCCATGCCAGACCTCACTGCGCAAGATGAGGGTGAGGAGGGCGAATTAGACCAGCAGTCAGATAGTGAAGATTTTGACAGCCCAGGCATTGATAATATTATCAGGGCAGTGCGTCAGTCTCTGAAGTTTACAGAGACTGAGGAGCCTCTGACAAATGATGAAGTCGTATTTACTAAACGACAGAGATCTCCAATATGTTTTCCTGTTTCCAAATCTCTTAATAAGATGTTAGTAGAAACACGGAAAAATCCGGATAAACGGTTTTCTATACCTCGCCGATTTAAGTCTAGTTACCTGTTTCCAGAGTCTGTGACATCTACATGGGAGAATCCGCCAATGGTGGATTCGTCTGTGTCAAAACTTACAAAAAAAATGAACCATACCAGTACCAACGGCTACTACGCTTAAAGACCCTTCAGACCGTAAAATAGAAGCTATGCTAAAGTCCATGTATATGGTAGCAGGAGTGTTGCTTAGACCTGGGTTGGTTGGCATTTGGGTAACTAAGGCGCTAATGGTTTGGATAACAGAACTCAAGTCTGGTCTACATGACGATCACCTTATACTTCTCGCTGATCAAATTTGTGAAGCTGCTGATTATCTATGCACAGCTTCTACTGACGTATGTCAGTTCAGTTCTTGCCTTTCATCGTCGCTAGTTACGGCACGACGAGCACTCTGGCTGCATTCTTGGCAAGCGGAGGTAGAGGTCAAAAGAGGTATAGAGGCGTTACCTTACGGTGGCGAGAAGTTGTGTGGTCCTGAATTGGACAAATGGATTTCTGAGGCCACGGGAGGGAAGTCTGTTTTCCTACCATTGCCTCCAACGGTACCTAGACGGAAATACTCTGGGCTGGTGTTCAAATCCTTTAGACCTCAGCCCTTTCGAGGCCATGGTAGAGGAACAGCCACGGCTGGTAGACAAGGTTGAGGACGTGGTTTTCAACAAACCAACACCAGTCGTCAGGACGCTAAAGTCACCGACAAGCCAGTGGCATGACGGGCTCCCAGCCCATCTCGTATCTCCAGTTGTGGGAGCACGCCTTCAGATGTCCCATTTGGCGTGGTTCCAGACATCCACAGATGGGTGTATCCGCAATTTAGTGTTAAAAGGTTACAAGATAGAGTTCGACTGTCTCCCGCCACTGCGGTTTTTCAAGACAGGACTGCCTGTGTCAGACGACAAGAGGGCAGTTCTGCAAATTGCCATTCAATCTCTGCTGGATTCAGCAGTTTTGATTCCGGTCCCTGTACACCAACAAGGTCAGGGTTATTATTCCAGTCTGTTTGTGGTACCAAAGCCGGATGACTCGGTCAGGCCAATATTGAACTTGAAGGGCCTCAATCAGTACGTCACTTACTACAGATTCAAGATGGAATCTCTGCAGTCAGTAATTGCAGGTTTAGAGCCACAGGAATTCATGATTGCGCTGGATCTCAAGGATGCGTACTTACACATTCCGATTTGGCCACCTCATCAGAGATTCTTGCGGTTTGCGATACCGCAGAACCATTACCAGTTTCAGGCTCTACCATTTGGTGAATACCCGAGGCGCTGACGAGAGGCCAAAGTGATGTCTGTGATGATAGCTCATCTCAGATCCCTGGGAGTGATAATAGTTCCGTACTTGGACGATCTGCTCATCAAAGCTCCGTCTTAACAGATGCTCCTCCAACATGCGTTGCTAACGTACAATGTACTAGTTCAGCACGGTTGGATTGTCAACTTCAAGAAATCACATCTGATTCCGTCTCAACAACTTCAATTCCTAGGTATGATTCTCAATACGGTAGATCAAAGAATTTACCTACCAGCACAGAAAGTACAGATTATTCATCATCTGGTACAATTAGTGCTCAAGCCACGCACAGTCTCGGTACATTTGTGCATTCGCCTGTTAGGCACAATGGTGGCGGCTTTCTAAGCGCTTCAGTTCGGAAGATTTCACTCACGTCCTTTTCAACTGGATGTGCTCGCATCTGCAGATTCACCAGAGGGTGAGGTTGTCTCCACGGGCCAGAGTATCTCTACTCTGGTGGCTCAAAGTACACAATCTAACCGCAGGGAAACGGTTCGGCGCCTGGAATTGGATAATTCTAACGATGGATGAGAGTCTCAGAGGTTGGGGAGCTGTAGTTCAAAATTGTCAGCTCCAGGGTCTCTGGGCGGATCACGAAAGATTGCTGTCTATAAATGTCCTGGAACTCCGGGCAATTTACAATGTGCTACGACAAGCAGTGCACATGCTTCGGTCTCAGACTGTCCAAGTGCAGTCAGACAACACGACGGCGGTTGCGTACATCAACAAACAAGGAGGAACGAGAAGCCGCATGGCCATGCGGGAAGTAGCTCGAATCCTCAATTGGGCCGAGCATCACCAAGTGATATTGTCGGCAGTGTTCATTCCGGGAGTGGACAACTGGGAGGCGGATTATCTCTGCCGTCTGGATTTTCATCCTGGAGAATGGGCATTAAATCCAGAAGTGTTTCACATGTTGGTCCAGAGGTGGGGTTACCCTCAAGTGGACCTGATGGCATCTCGCCACAATCACCAAGCGCCCCAGTATGTGTCCAGAACGCGAGATTCAAAGGCAGTGGCGGTGGATGTTCTCACAATCGCGTGGCCGTGCAGCCTCGTGTATCTGTTTCCACCGTTTCCGCTGCTCCCTCTGTTACTAAAACGGATCAAAAGAGAGTCCGCCACAGTCATACTAGTGGCGCCTCATTGGCCTCGGAGAGCTTGGTTCTCGGATCTCCGTGGATTACTTGCAGACGATCCTTGGCCGCTCCCGCTACATCCGGACCTGTTACAACAGGGTCCGTTCCTTTACCCCGATTTAGCGCGGCTGCGTTTGACGGGGTGGCTGTTGAGACTGCCCTCTTAAGAAGAGAGGGCATTCCAGATTCGGTTATACCTACCATGTTACGTGCTTGGAAGCCAGTTACGGCAGCTCATTATTACAGAATTTGGCGTGCCTATATAGGTTGGTGTGAAGCTCGGAAGTTTCCGACATCATCTTTCAAGTTATCCCGTCTTTTGTTATTTCTACAGACGGGGTTAGATGGAGGACTGTGTTTATCTACACTAAAGGTGCAGGTATCTGCTTTGTCAATTTACTTTCAAAGACGATTGGCTCTATTGCCGTCTGTACACACCTTTCTGCAAGGTGTCCTCAGAGTACAGCCTCCATTCATTCCACCAACAGCGCCATGGGACTTGAATCTGGTTTTAGATTTCTTACAGTCTTCATATTTTGAACCCTTACAACAAGTGGATATTAAGTTTCTCACTTGGAAAACAATTTTTCTCCTAGCCTTAGCTTCGGCAAGGCGTGTTTCAGATTTGGGTGCCTTGTCATGCAAGCCACCGTATTTGGTGTTTCATGATGACAGAGCGGAACTTCGGATGAATCCCGCTTTCTTACCAAAGGTAGTTTCATTTTTTCACATCAATCAACCAATAGTAGTTCCTGTGTTAACAGGAAATTCTGGAACTTTGGATGTGGTATGCGCATTACGCGTTTATGTATCCCGAACGTCTACAGTTCGTAAGACGGATACGTTGTTAGTTCTCTATGATGCTGCCAAGATGGGTTGGCCAGCTTCTAAGCAGACCTTATCCAGATGGATTAAACTGACCATACGTCAGGCTTACCTTCATGCTAGGTTACAGCCGCCTACATCAGTAACAGCTCATTCCACACGTTCTGTGGGAACTTCATGGGCAGCTGGTCGTGGGGCTTCTATGACGCAGCTTTGCCGGGCGGCTACATGGTCATCAGTGCACATGTTTGTGCGCTTTTACAAGTTTGATACGTTTGCTGCATCAGCATCTAGCTTTGGCCGCCTAGTGTTACAGGTGCCAAACAGCTCTCCCGCCCACGGGGGTAGCTTTGGTACGTCCCAAGAGTACTCCAGTGACCCCTAGTGGATGAAAAAGAAAATAGGATTTTGGTACTTACCAGGTAAATTCTTTTCTTTGAATCCATAAGGGGCACTGGATGCCCACCCAGAGCAGTTTTACCTGGTTTGTGGTAAGTTCAGGGGATCTTATGGTAACACATTCTCACCGACTGGTTCAAATGTTCAAGTTCTATTGGTTATGGTGTCAACTGTTTAGTTGTCAGTAACGTTATGTGTCAACTTTATTGTTGTCCATCATGTTATATGTAATTCTCCATTGTCATCCTCTCTATCGCTCCTGTTCGGCTCAGTAAAAAAACACTGAGGTACTCTGGGAATATGGAGGGGAGGAGAGTTACTAAATTTAAATATTCAGTGCCTTTGTTCTGCTAAAGCCGTCCATATCCCAAGAGTACTCCAGTGCCCCCTATGGATTCAAAGAAAAGGATTTACCTGGTAAGTACCAAAATCCTATTATCTGCTTATGTTAGCTTAGACAGCAGTTTTGCTACATAACTACGAATCTGGTAGTAGACAAAGAGAGGTAAGGTATATGTTAGAGTCAAATGTATTTCTAATAAACATTTAAAATGCCAGCGTTAATATATGTTGCTGACGCAAGGCGCTTCTTATTACCATATACGATAAAAGTGTGCACTGTACGTTGCAAACACTACATCCCTTAAGAGAAAACAAGTACATGCACACATTTCGGCTGAGGTCCAACGCTCATTGATATATATATTTGATATTTAAAAGGATATTCATACAATATAACACATGTACAGTATATATATGGTTACAGATTTACAAATACACAGGAAGCAGTTGTTACAAAGGAATCCATACAGCTACAGCCAGCATACAATTACCATTTCCCTCAATGCACACTTTTCTCCATCTTTGGATCTGCCTCAACAGCAGCTACACAGAACACCAAAAAACAGCATCTCGAACAGCAACCAGAACTTCTTGTGACTGGAATCACCTGTACACTGTGTATATTGGGGGAGTACATGTCTTCTGTTATTGGTCCAGGGGAGCAAACTTTCTCATTCATGATGTGTCATTGGTCAGTTCATATGCAAGCAAAGTCCAGCCTTGGAAATGCAGAAAATGTCTTTTGTTCCCATAGAAAATTGGGGCTTCATATTCCTACATTTAATCATAACTAATTGTTGCAATGAGATACAACTTAATCACAGGTATCAAACCAACACACTCATTCCTCTAATTATTTTGACACCAAGCATGACATGTTTATCTTGTTCCGTTCCATTAATACATATACATGATGTTATACTCCATTATATAATTTAAAGCATTATAATGTCTAGTGCTCGACATGTTTCATTTATGTGTGGTATGAAATATGTGTTGAATATAGCTTTGTGGCATGCCTGTGTGAGTGCGTATGCTACCATATATTGCTGTGCACGCTGTTCTTATTCACACGCACAGTGACTCATCCGTGTGGAGTTTGTATGTTTTCTGTATGTAATATTTTTGACTTCGACATATGGAAACATCTCCACCGATTGATCATAGGAAAGGATTTTGGGCCTATTTCAGACCTGATCGCAGCAGCAAATTTGATAGCAGTTGGGCAAAACCATGTGCACTGCAGGGGGGGTAGATATAACATGTGCAGAGGGAGTTAGATTTGGGTGGGGTGTGTTCAATCTGAAATCTACTGTAAATTGCAGTGTAAAAATAAAGCAGCCAGTATTTACCCTGCACAGAAACAAAATAACCCACTCAAATCTAACTCTCTCTGCACATGTTATATCTGCCCCACCTGCAGTGCACATAGGGGGTCATTCCGAGTTGATCGTAGCTGTGCTAAATTTAGCACAGCCATGATAAGGCACTCAGACATGCAGGGGGGGACGGGACACAAATGCAGCGTGCGATCGGGTCGGAATGACCCCCATGGTTCTGCCCAACTGCTAACAAATTTGCTGCTGCGAACAGGTCTGAATTACCCCTTTGAGTGTCAGTGGATCTAAAATCTGAAAGACTAAACGGAGACCCCAGAGACACCAACCATGCAATATAGCTGAAATAGAAGTGAGGGGACCCTGAAATCCTGTGTTATGAAGTAAAAGGAGAAAAACAGTCTGATAAGGTGAGACACACATCCTTGAACGGGACAATCTCCATGCTGCACAGGTGCTAGTCATTAACTACATAAGATGGAAAGGCTGTGGATCTCATGTGTAAAAGGCTAGGTAGGGGAATGTCAGGACAAATACGTTAGTTCCAAGTTAGTATTAGCAAAATCGGAGGTATCCTGTAACCAGTCTATGGCATGGCGATAGTTCGCCACCAAGACATAAATTCTGAGGCAGGGGAGGTTAATGCCCCCCATTCCAGGAGGCTCAAATAAAGATATTCTAGTTTTTTCCCCAGCCCAAATAAACCTTCTTATGGCCTTGTCTAGGATTCTAAGGTCAGAGTCTGTTAGCAACAAGGGAAGCATTTTAATGGGATACAAGAGTCATGGAATGGAAATCATCTTGATCAGGTGGCACCTGCCAATATATAAAAGCGGAAAGTGTTTCCAAGACTGAAAATCAGCCAAGGTGCAAGTAATAATTACTGGGAAATTGGCTGTATAAAGGTCAGAAGGGTGTGTAGGAATGTTAAGACTCAAATACATCAATGAAGAATTAGCCCATTTCAAAGACCATTTCAATTCTCTGCCGCCCCCGCATGTAAGGCTAGGGCCTCCATTTTAGATTTATTAATCTTGAAGCCTGAAATAAATTTGAAGTAACGAAGGAGCTGCAGGAAACCGGGAAAGGCTATGTGTGGATTCGAAAAGCACATTAATAAGTCAACAGTACAAGCTGAGACTTTCAAAGTATGAAGGCCAATTTAAATTCCATGCCAGTCAGTAGCATACCTCCCAACATGACCCTCTCCAGGAGGGACAGAATACTCTGCTCCTGGACTTCCCTCTTAATTTATGAATGCCAGCATCTGTGGTGAAACAACTTTCTTATCCATTAACCTGTTCAACACAGGTGCCGGCAATAATTAAGAGAAAAGTTCAGAAGCAGAGCATTTTGTCCCTCCTGGAGAGGGTAATGTTGGGAGGTATGCAGTAGTCAAATAAAAATGTTGAAGGAGCATCTAGAGCCATATTAAACAGAAGGGAGGAGAGGGGACAACCTTGCCGGGTGCCACGTTGCAGACGGAAGGTTTCCGTGTTTAAGCCATTCACAGTAACGGAAGTTGGGGGGTTGTTAGCATATAACGTGAAAACACTGTACAAATGTAGGGCCAACGTTTTGAAACACCCTAAGCAGATGGGACCAGGTGGAGACGGAGCATTGAGGGGTCGGAGCTGGCGAAATGGGGGCGGTGTTATACAAACGGGGGGGTGGCATGTGCGTGATCGCGGCAGTTGCGCGATGCCGGCAGGAGGTTACCCAGATTTCTACGATGAAGCAGAAACTGCGGTGCGATCGTAATTTCTGCTTTATCTAGAGGGGAAAGCGGCGGTCAGCATGATGGGCGGCCTTGCCCTGCAATAGGCGGACCCCAGCGTGCGTTCACAAGGATTGCAAATTCTGCTAATTAGCAGAATTTGCAATCCTTACTGAGTTGGGCCCATTATACACAGAGGATCTGACTGTGATAAACCCAGTCTGTGCAGGATGCTCCTGAGGAAGCTGGGTTGTTTGCACCAGCGAAACGCGTTGAGCCTAGCTGATACAGACACTATAATTTGGACACCCATAACTATCTACCCTGGTAATATATTGGACTGCACCCCTTCTTTGGACTCTAATTTCTTAAGAGGAACCGGTGCGCCCCCCCACCCCTCTATGCCAAGCCACTGCACATTGCTGGAATTAATTGGGGACACCATCAAGGACTCCGCTGGTTGCATTCCACCAACCTTTGACATACTTCATATGAAAGGAATCAAGAGAAGTCCTAGCCAGGGTATGATGCTGTTTCACTAGGAGCCATATAAATGTATCATCTTTTAATTATCTCTATTTTAGCACTGTGACACGACTTGTTTTAACTTACTACTTGTATTAAATTAGTGATGTGCACCGGAAATTTTTCGGGTTTTGTGTTTTGGTTTTGGGTTCGGTTCCGCGGCAGTGTTTTGGATTCGGACGCGTTTTGGCAAAACCTTACCGAAAAGTTTTTGTCGGATTCGGGTGTGTTTTGGATTTGGGTGTTTTTTTCAAAAAACCCTCAAAAACAGCTTAAATCATAGAATTTGGGGGTCATTTTGATCCCATAGTATTATAAACCTCAATAACCATAATTTCCACTCATTTTCAGTCTATTCTGAACACCTCACAATATTATTTTTAGTCCTAAAATTTGCACCGAGGTCGCTGGATGGCTAAGCTAAGCGACACAAGTGGCCCATCTAGGAGTGGCACTGCAGTGTCAGGCAGGATGGCACTTCAAAAAAATAGTCCCCAAACAGCACATGATGCAAAGAAAAAAAGAGGCGCAATGAGGAAGCTGTGTGACTAAGCTAAGCGACCCAAGTGGCCGACACAAACACCTGGCCCATCTAGGAGTGGCACTGCAGTGTCAGACAGGATGGCACTTCAAAAAAATAGTCCCCAAACAGCACATGATGCAAAGAAAAAAAGAGGCGCAATGAGGTAGCTGTGTGACTTAGCTAATACCCCTTTTCCACTAGCTCAAAAAACACGGGTAAATGCACGGGGGCGCGCATTTACCCGTGTTTTTGGCAAGTGGAAAAGGGTCAACCCAGATCAAGTGACCCGTGAATCCTACCCGGCTATTTACCTGGGTAGGTGTTAGGGTCTCCTGCCCTGTGCTGCCACGTCGTCATGGCAACCGGGAGACAAGTGCTAGTGGAGTAACCTGAGCGCAGCTGATACTCCGGTTCGGGTCTTTTGCTGTGCAGTGGTTATAGGCTCTGTGCACGGCAGGGGATCCGGTGCTGGTTTTTGTGCTCACAGTCTGTGAGGTCTGAGTGGGGCGTGGACAGCACCTGCTTTATAAGGCCTCTTTTCAGGGTAAGCAGATGCTGCTGAATCTCTGTTGGTTAGTCAGTTCATGAAAGTTAGCCAGTACTGTGTAGCTTTGTATTTGTTTGTTGCTTACTGCAAATAGGCCTGGGGATTTGGTATTACACTCTGCCAATCCAGACCTAGCAGTAAGACTGGAGTCAGTCGTTTAGCTTGCTGGGGTTCTGTTATTACTCTGTGAACTTAGCAAGTTTGCGGCTGTATTCTAACACTTGCCTGTCTAACCCTGTCTCACTGTGCTAGGTGTCAGGGGTCAGTTTAGTGGCAGTAAGCTTAAACCTGTGCACTGCAAGTGAGAATCAGGATTGTGGAGGCTCTCCTTGTGTCTATCATTCCATCTCTGACCAAGGAGTTTACTGCCACACCCGTTGGTAACCCTTTAGGGTTTTGCTGTTGCCCTTAGCAACAGCATTTCGGGTTCTCTACGTATTAAAACACAACATCTTGCTTTTTACATCTGAGCAGTTCTAATACAAGGGAGATACCCAGTTCCTTAGCCTCTGGGCTTCTCTGTTCACTGTGTGTGTATTTTGTTACCCTATCACCTTCTGTGTACGTTATGTCATATTCCCCAGTTTGTCTGTGAGTCCATTTGTTTTGCATAACAGTTCAAACACCAGTACATTCCTGCAGGCACTGGTGTGCATAACATATTCAGCAGCCTAATACTCCTGTTGAAATTTTGTGGGAATATGGAGCATACCCCTCAAAATACGTTGCAACAGGTGGTCGATCAGGTGCAGGTCCTGACTCGGCAATTTAATGATTTGTCCATTAAAATGCACACCTCCCAGGCTGCTGGCGGAGCTCCCGCAGCAGCAGCACCTGCAGGGGTTAAGGAGCCGAAAGTAAATCTCCCGGATCGTTTTTCTGGAGATCGCTCGCAGTTCTTTTGTTTCAAGGAGAGCTGCAAGCTATACTTCCGGCTTAGGCCTCAGTCTTCTGGGTCGGAGATTCAGCGGGTGGGCATAGTGATTTCCTTGCTACAAGGAGACCCACAGGTCTGGGCATATGGGTTGCAGCCTGACTGTCCGTCGCTTAAAAGTGTTGATGCTTTTTTTACGGCACTGGGCATGTTGTATGATGACCCTGACAAGACGGCCTCAGCCGAGGCTCAGATTTCGATCCTTAAGCAAGGGCGAAGGCCAGTTGAGGTTTACTGTACGGAGTTTCGGAGGTTGGCCCATGATACCCAGTGGAATGACCCAGCCCTGAGACACCAGTACCGAAGAGGTCTTTCTAACCAGATAAAGGACCAACTGGTACAATATCCCTTGCCTGATAGCTTGGATCAGCTCATGCAGTTATCCATCCGGGTGGATAGACGGCTGAGAGAGCGTAGGCTTGAAAGGGAGACTGAGATTTCCTTCCTTCCCAAGGGAACCTCAGACTCGGAGGAATTTTCTGAGGAGCCTATGCAGATTGGGGCTACCCGCCTCTCCTCGCGTGAGAAGACGCGGAGGAGACAGCAGGGGTTGTGTTTGTACTGTGGGAATAAAGGTCATGTGGTAGTATCATGCCCAGAAAAGCCGGAAAACTTCAGGGCCTGAGGGTGATGGGAAATATCCTGTCAGGCCAGAAGTCAGAATTTCCCAAGAAGACTTTTATCATTCCGGTGACCTTGAAGATCCTCGGTCAAACTGTCAAGACTGAGGCCTTTGTGGACAGTGGGGCCGACGGGGTTTTTATGGACCGCCAATTCGCCCTAAAACACTCTGTTCCCTTAATACCCTTGGCATCGGAAATTGAGATTTGTGGGTTAAACGGGGAACCATTATCCCAAGGTAAAATTACCTCTTGCACTAGCCAGATTTCTTTGTTTATTGGAGCCACACACTCTGAAAAATTGTCCTTTTATGTGACTGTCTGTACTTTTGCCCCATTGGTGTTGGGGTTACCCTGGTTAAGGGCCCACAATCCTCAATTTGACTGGGTCTCTGGGGAGATTCTTAGTTGGGGTACTGATTGTTTCAGGAGTTGCTTGAGCCTTCCAGTCAGGCTCTCGCAGCTAAGTTTGCCAGGATTGCCAGGGTGTTATGCAGATTTTGCGGACGTGTTCTCCAAAAAAGTTGCAGAGGTACTACCTCCCCATCGCCCCTATGACTGTGCCATTGATTTGTTGCCAAATGCTAAGCTTCCCAAGAGCAGGTTGTACTCCCTATCACGTCCTGAGACTCAGGCTATGGCAGAGTACATTCAGGAGAACTTGGCTAAGGGATTTATCAGACCTTCACAGTCTCCAGTTGGGTCGGGGTTCTTCTTCGTGGGTAAAAAGGACGGTTCGTTGCGACCCTGCATCGACTTCAGGGAATTGAACCGTATCACGATTAAAAACTCATACCCACTGCCTCTCATTTCGGTCTTGTTTGACCAGCTTCGTACTGCCACCATTTTTTCTAAGATTGACCTACGCGGTGCGTACAATCTAATCCGAATAAGAGAGGGGGATGAATGGAAGACTGCCTTTAATACCCACTCAGGGCATTATGAATATTTGGTGATGCCTTTTGGGCTCTGTAATGCCCCGGCAGTCTTCCAGGATTTCATGAATGATGTGCTCAGGGAATATTTGGATAGATTCTTAGTTGTATACTTAGATGACATCCTAATCTTCTCCCATTCCCTGGAGGAACATCGGAAGCATGTACGCTTAGTCCTCCAGAAACTCAGAGACCACCGGCTTGGGGCGAAGCTGGAGAAGTGCGAATTTGAAGTTCAGCAAATCGCATTTCTAGGATATATTATCTCCCCAGAAGGTTTCCAAATGGAGGGTTCCAAGGTACAGGCAGTCCTGGATTGGGTGCAGCCCACTAGTTTGAAGGCGCTTCAGCGTTTCCTGGGCTTTGCGAATTTTTATAGACGATTTATCGCTGGATTTTCGTCTATAGTGGCGCCCTTGGTGGCACTCACTAAGAAAGGGGCGGATGTTGCTCACTGGTCTTGTGAGGCTAAAGCGGCTTTTGCCCGTCTCAAAAGGGCATTTGTTTCGGCCAAGGTGCTGCGACACCCAGATCCAGAGCGTCCTTTTGTGGTGGAGGTGGATGCCTCTGAGATGGGTATTGGGGCAGTGATTTCTCAGATGGGAGTGTCTGATAATCGCCTTCATCCCTGTGCTTACTTTTCCCGTAAATTTTCGCCTGCCGAGATGAATTATGACGTGGGTAACCGGGAATTGTTGGCTATTAAGGATGCACTCGAGGAGTGGAGACACTGGCTTGAGGGGGCTAAGTTTGTGGTCTCAATTCTCACTGACCATAAGAATCTGGCATATTTAGAGTCAGCGAAGCGTCTCAATGCCAGGCAGGCACGATGGGCTTTGTTTTTTGCTCGCTTTAATTTTTTGATAACATATCGCCCTGGGTCAAAAAACATCAAGGCTGATGCGCTCTCGCGGAGTTTTGCTCCAATCCAGGAGACCACCGAGGAGCCGTTGCCCATTGTTTCCCCATCATGTATTAAAGTGGGCATTACCCAGGACCTCTTATCATTAGTCCTTAGAGCACAGGAGCAGGCTCCTCCAGACCTTCCGGTAGGTCTTTTGTTTGTGCCTCCTAGGTTAAGACAGCGAGTGTTCCTGGAATTCCATGCCAAGAAGTCGGCAGGTCACCCGGGTATTGCCAGAACTCGGGAGTTGCTATCTAGGGCGGTGTGGTGGCCCTCGGTGGCTAAGGATGTGGATCAGTGGGTTCGGGCATGTGACATCTGTGCCCGAAATAAGACTCCTAGAGGGGTTCCTGTTGGCCCATTACATCCACTGTCTATCCCATCTAAGCCATGGACCCACATTTCAATGGATTTTGTGGTGGACTTGCCCAAATCCTCGGGGATGACAGCCATCTGGGTTGTCGTTGACAGGTTTTCGAAGATGGCGCACTTCGTTCCACTGGTTGGGCTGCCATCAGCCAGACGCCTGTCTGAATTATTTATGCTGCATGTTGTGCGTCTCCACGGGTTGCCACTTGATGTGGTCTCTGACCGCGGATCCCAGTTTGTGGCCAAATTCTGGAGGGCATTTTGTTCCGATCTCCAGATTTCTGTCAGCTTGTCGTCAGGCTACCATCCGCAGTCTAATGGGCAGACTGAAAGGGTGAACCAGTCCTTGGAGCAGTTCCTCAGGTGTTATGTCTCCAAGTGTCAGACTGACTGGGTTGCTCATCTGTCCATGGCGGAGTTTGCCTATAACAACGCGGCTCACTCTGCTACAGGGATCTCTCCCTTCCTTTGTGTGTATGGGCATCATCCTAAGGCCAATTCTTTTGACCCCCTGGACTCCACGCCTGGTGGTTCCTCTGTGGTTTCGGTCCTTAGAGGTATTTGGCGGAAAGTGAAGAAAGCCCTTGTGTCTGTGTCATTAGTGACCAAAAGGGTTTTTGATAAGCGGAAAAGACCCTGCAGCTTCAAATTAGGAGACTTCGTCTGGTTGTCTACCAAGAATTTGAAGTTGAGACAGCCATCTCATAAGTTAGGGCCCCGGTTCATCGGCCCTTATAAGATCACCAGGGTTATCAATCCGGTGGCATTTCAGTTAGATCTGCCCCGTTCTTTGGGTATCAATAAAACATTTCATTGTTCCCTTTTAAAACGGGCGATTAGTAATCCTTCTTCCAGTGGAAGACCTTCCCCTCTTCTGATACGTGGCCAGAGGGAGTTTGTTGTTGAAAGGATTCTTGACTCCAAGGTGGTTCGGGGTCGGCTGTCATTTTTGGTGCACTGGAAGGGGTATGGCCCGGAGGAGCGGTCGTGGGTGCGCAGTTGTGATCTTCATGCCCCCAGACTGATACGCTCTTTCTTCTCGCAGTTCCCCGATAAACCCGGTGGTAGGGGTTCTTTGACCCCTCGTCAGAGGGGGGGTACTGTTAGGGTCTCCTGCCCTGTGCTGCCACGTCGTCATGGCAACCGGGAGACAAGTGCTAGTGGAGTAACCTGAGCGCAGCTGATACTCCGGTTCGGGTCTTTTGCTGTGCAGTGGTTATAGGCTCTGTGCACGGCAGGGGATCCGGTGCTGGTTTTTGTGCTCACAGTCTGTGAGGTCTGAGTGGGGCGTGGACAGCACCTGCTTTATAAGGCCTCTTTTCAGGGTAAGCAGATGCTGCTGAATCTCTGTTGGTTAGTCAGTTCATGAAAGTTAGCCAGTACTGTGTAGCTTTGTATTTGTTTGTTGCTTACTGCAAATAGGCCTGGGGATTTGGTATTACACTCTGCCAATCCAGACCTAGCAGTAAGACTGGAGTCAGTCGTTTAGCTTGCTGGGGTTCTGTTATTACTCTGTGAACTTAGCAAGTTTGCGGCTGTATTCTAACACTTGCCTGTCTAATCCTGTCTCACTGTGCTAGGTGTCAGGGGTCAGTTTAGTGGCAGTAAGCTTAAACCTGTGCACTGCAAGTGAGAATCAGGATTGTGGAGGCTCTCCTTGTGTCTATCATTCCATCTCTGACCAAGGAGTTTACTGCCACACCCGTTGGTAACCCTTTAGGGTTTTGCTGTTGCCCTTAGCAACAGCATTTCGGGTTCTCTACGTATTAAAACACAACATCTTGCTTTTTACATCTGAGCAGTTCTAATACAAGGGAGATACCCAGTTCCTTAGCCTCTGGGCTTCTCTGTTCACTGTGTGTGTATTTTGTTACCCTATCACCTTCTGTGTACGTTATGTCATATTCCCCAGTTTGTCTGTGAGTCCATTTGTTTTGCATAACAGTTCAAACACCAGTACATTCCTGCAGGCACTGGTGTGCATAACAGTAGGACACGGGAATGATCCGGGTAGGGTTCTAGTGTAAACGGGAGCCGTGTCGATGCGACACGGCTCCCGTTTACACTGTATGGAAGGGCGGCGCTGGGAGATCATGTGATCTCCCTGCGCCGCCCCTGCCGCGTCACTAGAAGCGTCACCAACCCGGCATATGCCGGGTTGTGACTGCTGATGGGAAAGGGGACGAGCACGGGTCGCAGCAGGGGGCAGCTCCCGTGTCAGGCTCCCGGCTGCGACCCGTGATCGTAAGTGGAAAAGGGGTATTAGTGACCCAAGTGGCCGACACAAACACCTGGCCCATCTAGGAGTGGCACTGCAGTGTCAGGCAGGATAGCACTTCAAAAAAATAGTCCCCAAACAGCACATGATGCAAAGAAAAATGCTATATATATGCTATATATAGTATACTGGACCTGGTGGACACTGTCAGCAAACTGCTAAACTAGTCTAAAAAAAAAGGCACCACAGGTATACAATGTAGATGGATGGATAGTATACTTAATGGATGACGAGTGACGACACAGAGGTAGGTACAGCAGTGCACTCTGCACTGTACTCCTATATAATATTAATTATACTGGTGGTCCCCAGTCCCCACAATAAAGCTGCACACTAAGCACAGATATGGAGTGTTTTTCAGGCAGACAAACGTATACTGGTGGTCACTGTCAGCAAAACTCTGCACTGTACTCCTGCTATAGCTGCTCCCCAGTCCCCACAATTAAGCAGTGTGAGCACTCAGCACAGATATATCATGCAGCACACTGAGCACAGATATGGTATGGAGCGTTTTTTTCAGGCAGAGAACGGATAAAAACTGGTGGTCACTTATCAGCAAAACTCTGCACTGTACTCCTAACAGCTGCTCCCCAGTCCTCCCCACAATTATAGTAATAAACAAGCAATCAAATCAACTGTCTTCTACTAGTAGTATATAAACGGAGAGGACGCCAGCCACATCCTCTCCCTATCATCTCCAATGCACGTGTGAAAATGGCGGCGACGCGCAGCTGCTTATATAGAATCCGAATCTCGCGAGAATCCGACAGCGGGATGATGACGTTCGGGCGCGCTCGGGTTAACCGAGCCATACGGGAGAATCCGAGTATGCCTCGGACCCGTGTAAAAAGGGTAAAGTTCGGGGGGGTTCGGTTTCTCGGAAACCGAACCCGCTCATCACTATATTAAATACACTTATATACTTTTACCTACAGTCCTGTGAACATTTTTTTATATTCAAGGTGAATTTTCTTTAAATACAGCCAGCGCTGGTATACACTGCTTTTTTTATATGTTTATAAACCCAGGGGAATAATCAACCCCTATACCAGCTGCTACTGATAGCACACTCTTCTGTGGTCTATTTAATCTGTGCAGGATGAAGCAGTTTCGAAGAAAAGGGGGTCATTCCGAGTTGATCGTAGCGGTGCTAAATTGCGGGTGAGTAGGGGGGGCGACTCACCCAGCACAGGGCTTGTCCGCCCCGCATGTCAGTCCACACCCCCCCCCCCCTTCAACAAATACAAAATCATCGCACAGTGGCGATGCCTTTGTATTTGAGGAGTAACTCCCGGCCAGCGCAGCTACTGTGGCTGTCCGGGAGTTAAATGTCGCTGCCGCTGGCCGCAGCGGCTGCGTGAGATGTCACGCTGCCGCCACGGCCCGCCCCCCCGAACGGTTTACCCACGCCTTCGTTGGCCGGACCGCTCCCCCTAAACTGCGGCTTAACGACACCGTTCAGCCCCCTCCCGCCCAGCGACCGCCTCTGTCTCAGAGGTGATCACTAGGCAATGAAAGCTGCCATGCGCCGGCGCACTGCGGAGCCGGTGCATGCGCAGTTCCGACCCGATCGCTGTGCTGGGACAAACTGCAGCGAGCGATCGGGTAGGAATGACCCCCAATGTTTGCAAAAGCTGCACCATCATAGTGTATACAATTTTTAAGTCTTGATTCAATAAATTCCAGGCTTAGGTATCATGACTATATGGGCTAGATTAAAATTAGAAGGAGGCGCATGGCCTGTCAGGAGAGAATTGAATAATGTCAGTATTCTCAATGTTATTATTTGTTATAGAAGCTCCTACTGTATATAACATGTTTGTAGTATAGGTGCAAAATGCAAACATCCCCAAAAAAACCTAATTTTTTTAATGCAAACTATTTTGAGCGGGATGTAGTTAAAACACCGGCTGTCGGGATCCCAGCATTCAGGATCCCGATGCCAGAATCCCGACAGCCGGTAAAATGCCAGAAGTCGGAATACTGACCGCTCACCGGAATTCCCACAGGTGTTGGGTCCACGCCACCAACCGAGGGAGAACAGAACCAGTTGCGAGTGCAGCGAGCCCGCAAGGGGATTTGCTGCGCTTGCTGCCAGTATTTTGGCTGGCGGGATTCTGACAGCCGGCATCCGGTCAGCCAGGATAGCGTCTCCATCCCATTTTGTACATTCATTTTGTTTGTACTGAAGATAAGCTTCTAAGATATGTTTCTGTTAGTGTTTGTTTCCATTCACTTGAATGGGATTTTAAAATGGACTTTAAAAAAAAAAATAAGTACAGGCGCATCGTTTTAAAACGTTCCATGGTAACGTGGTGACAGGAAAGAAAAAATAGTTTGTAAGAATGAATCAAATGTCAGTCTAGACATAAGGTATAAACAGTGGCTTAAGTTCGTCCCAGTTGCCCGGAGGCAAGATAAATATTGGTGCCTCCCTGCCCTATATATAGATAAATGTATGTATGTATGTATGTATGTATGTATGTATGTATATGTATGTGTGTGTCAGTGACGTGCGGTGGGGTGAGGCAGAGCCTTTCCTGTCATACTAACGTTTGTACTAGAGTTTTTACTGTGTAAAGTATATATAAAATACTAAGAATATGTTTGAAATAGCTTTTTTCTATTATTCTAATCATTTTTAGAGGCAAAATTCTGCAGTAAAAAGTCTATGGCAGGGGAGGCAGTGCCTCACCTTGCAATCTTTTCCGCACCTCTCAGATCAAAACTCACAAAATTTCCAGGAGTTTATACTGCTGTACCTGTGTATAATGCTCAGATGCACCCTTTGGCTCATTTATTGCATTTAAATCTGGCTCTGGTGCTAGCCACTGCCTCCTGAGCCATTTACCTCACCGCACGTTGTGTGTGTGTGTGTGTGTGTGTGTGTGTGTGTGTGTGTGTGTGTGTGTGTGTG
This sequence comes from Pseudophryne corroboree, assembly GCF_028390025.1. NCBI lineage: Eukaryota > Metazoa > Chordata > Amphibia > Anura > Myobatrachidae > Pseudophryne > Pseudophryne corroboree. The sequence continues at coordinate 377,796,197 of NC_086451.1, forward strand.
TGTGTGTGCGCACTTGTTTATCTATCCTAATGGGAACAAGGGCCGGACGGCACACCAACACTGGCGGGACCTTTGACATGGTGGGGACCTAAAATGAGGTCCCCACGAGTCTGACCCTGGTGATAGGGGAGTCATGTCTCAACTACCCAGCATACAATTCTCGCAAATCCCAGAGAATCACGTTTACCAGACTGTAATGTGTGTCGGTGTGTGCAATGCAAAGTGTGTTTAAAGCAAACAGTTCCCCGAATAATCTCCATGCTGCGGTGCCACCAGGGGGGGGGGGGGGGGGGGGGGGCAGGGCGGCCTGCTTGCTCCGCGCCGGCGGGGGACTTGGACCGAGCGCGGACTCGGGACGGGCAGGTGAGGCTGTACCTCTCCCTCCCTCGCTCGCCAGCAAGCAAAGTCCCAGCCGGAGACTTGGACGGAGGCACCCCGTCCGGCCGGCGCGTCAGCTCCTCCGATTCTGGCGGAGCGCGGCAGGGTGGGTCCTTCCCTGGTCCACCCGGGGGCCGATGTGGACTCCCTGGCTGGGCTTAATAGTCGGGGGCAGGTCCACCGGGAGGGAGGAGGGGCCGGACGATCCCCTTCCTCCGCTGGACTTAAGCTTCGGTCTGTCCGGGGCATGTGGACTAGATGGGAGGGGTGGGCCCTACCTCTCCCTACCTAGCGAGCCATGTTTATTCACTGTTTCTTTATTTTTCTTCGAAGTGCTGCAGTTACAGCATGCGGCCAGTGGGTGGTGCAGACTCCCTCTCCAGCGTGCCAAGTCCTGGCCGGGGACTTAGCCGGAGGCGCCCCGCTCGAAAAGAGAGCCAGCGCGAGTGCAGCGGATCGCGGCGGTTTCCTTCCCTGGTCCGCTCCGGGGCCGGCGCGGGACACCCTTCCCCGGGCTACCCGAGCAGGGAGGAGTGAGACCAATATTTATTCCCAACTCAACTCTACACTTTCTGTTTATATTTTTTTACTGTTTCTTTATTTTTCTTCGAAGTGCTGCAGTTACACCATGCGGCCAGTGGGTGGCGCCGCTGCGGGGATCCGGGCACAGGCCCCCGTGTCCAGCTTCCTTTCGCCCCGGGGGATTTTTACCCCATAGAGAATACGTGAAATCTCCCCGCAGTAGCATCAGGCGGCCAGCGGGGGCGCCGCTGAGAGGATAAGGGCCCCGAGCCCCGCCACCCGGCGGACCGTGCCTCTCTCCCACTTACTTTCGCCCAGGTAAATTTTTTGGGGAGAGGACCCACAAAATCTTCCCGCAGTGGCATCGGGCGGGCCAGCGGGGGTGCCGCTGCGGGGATACGGGCCCCGAGCTCCGACATACAAGGTGCCAGGCCCTCTGTCCCTCTTGCGTCCGCCTGAGGTATTTATTTTTTCCCCTGAAACAACGCGTGAAATCTCCCGCAGTGGCATCAGGCGGCCAGCGGGGGCCCGGGACAGGACGAGCGCCTCCCCCCTGTCCGCCCGGCAGTGGGGTCTGGGGGGGTGCATCGCGCTCGACCGTTTTCCCCTTTCCCCCAGCGGCGCAGTCAGAGCTGGCTCCTGCCGACGGGTGGCGCTGGGACGCCCCTGCCACCCGGCGCCTCCCCCCCACATGCGCCGGTCCTCTTCTCGGGTGACCCCAGGTCCGGGAGCGCGGCCGGTGAGCGGCCGCCTCCCGTGCGGAAGTTTTGCGGATGAGTGCGGACCAGAGCGCCCGCGGCCAGCTGCCGCTTCCAGGGGTTCAGGGAGGAGGAATCCTGGGTCAAGCGTGCCCTCGGTCACTCGTGTCGCTACCCACCACAGCACACCTCTGGCGGATCTCTAGGGGCAAACGGAGGGCAGGGACCGAGAAGCCCGATTGTCTGGAGCTTTTGCGAAAGGACCCATGACAGAAGATGCACGGAGCTCAGAGATCAGCATGGGCAGGGCCTTCTTGTTACCGATTCTGCCCAGGCAGGGCTCCAGGAACCAGGGTCCAACAAGCCAAATTCCCTGGAGCTCCTGCGAAAGGGCCCGTGAAAGGAGAGTTGCGGAGCTCGGAGAACAGCAGGGGAAGGGCCATCTCCCCTATGAGGCCGATAAAGGGTCCGCGACGGGTGTCCGTTGGAGCCCGCCGTACGGCCCGGGCCCGTCTCCTCTCCCCCGGTGGCAGCGCCCCCCGAGCGGACCAAACTGGGTACTGCAATTTGTAGAAATCTCTCCGATGAGTGCGGACAGGTGTTCCTCAGGCTGGGAGACACTTCCAAAACCTCGGGGGAAAAATGGAGAGCGCACCGCGAAAGCGTCGGGCGCGCCTCCTGTCCCACCACGTCCGAGAGAACCCATCAGCGAGATTTGCAGGTGGTGGATGGATTACGGTATGGAAACAGTGAACCGAATGAAAATTACTCATTTCTTTCTGCAACCTGATCGATGTGTCACCCTGCGACCCGGCGGGGAGGGACGATCGCTCGGCCGGAACCAGGGGCGGATTGGGACGCCGGGACACCATGCCAGTTCCTGGTAGGCTGGCCCCTTTGTCCCCTCAGAGGGCTGACTTTCTCCTCCACCAGGCCGGCTACCGCGATCGGAGCTTAGCTCCGATCGGGTAGCGCTGAGAAACAGTCCCCTTTCACAGTCTGTTTAGCTGCAGGCTGTGTAGAGCTGCTCGTACTCGGTGGGCTGTCAGTGTGCAGCACTTCCTCACTGTAAGCCCCGCCCTCTTCATGACGTCGGGCGGGGCGGGATCAGCACTCTGCACAGCAATGTCTGCTTCCATTTAACTACACACTACAGAGACTTAGAGAACTATAGGAAGATGTGAGGCAGAAGAAGAAACTAGCAGTGAGTACAGTAAGCTGCAGTGCAGAAAGGTATAAGGATAAGTGAGAGTGAAGAGAGGAATGTGATTTAGGAATGACAGTGGAGGGAAAGAAAAGACTAGCCCGAGGCAGCAAAGAAAAGTAGGTGATAGAGAAAAGAAAGCTAGTGAGATGCTCTGTGTATAGTGAGATGCTCTGTGTGATGCTCTGTGTGTAGTGATATGCTCTGTTTGTAGTGAGATGCTCTGTGTGCAGTGATATGCTCTGTGTAAAGTGAGATGCTCTGTTTGTAGTGAGATGCTCTGTGTGCAGTGATATGCTCTGTGTAAAGTGAGATGCTCTGTGTATAGTGAGATGCTCTGTGTGTAGTGATATGCTCTGTGTGTAGTGATATGCTCTGTGTGTAGTGAGATGCTCTGTGTGTAGTGAGATGCTCTGTGTGTAGTGAGATGCTCTGTGTAGTGAGATGCTCTGTGTAGTGAGATGCTCTGTGTGTAGTGAGATGCTCTGTGTATAGTGAGATGCTCTGTGTATAGTGAGATGCTCTGTGTAAGATTTTAGAAAAGAGTCAAGGTCAGTATGTTATGTGACAGATGAGAAAGGAAGAAAAGTGAGTGAGAGATGATCTAGAAAAGAAAGGGAGAGTAAATGAGAATAAAGACTAAAGAGAAAGGTGAGGCTTCAAAGAGCGTACCGAGTAAAGAAAAGGGGTATAGGCAGATTGGCATGCCGGGATGCTGGACCAGATGCCGTTTGACTGGTCCGGATGTCCCCTCAGTGACCGCCGTTATCACTCATGCTGGCCGGCTGCCGTGAGTGGTGTTTAGCTCCGATCGCGGCAGCGTTAACCTGAAGCTAACTGAGAGATGGCCGCCAGCTGAGCTGCTGCGCATGTGCATATATATAAACAAATCCAGAAGCCCGGCATTCCATATATCACCATTACTTAGCTGGTTTCCCGCAGTAGAAGGATATACAGTATGCGACAGACAGCGACACTCCACGCCGCAATAATGAACACCGCACAGGAGGTAAGTTTCAACGTTTCATTGGCTAAACATATATGATGTCCTGATGAAAATGCCATATATTATGTTAAGGCATTGAAACGTTGAAACATACCTCCTGTGTGGTGTTCATTATTGCGGTGTGGAGTGTCGCTGTCTGTCACATACTATATATATACTATATATATTTTATTATCAACGTTTCAAGGCCGAAAATAATGTGCTTTACCTGGGGCAATGTGTATAATGTGCTCTGCCTGGGGTAAAGTGTATACCATTCTCTACCTGGCACAAAGTGTAGACGTGCTCTATCTGGCGGAATATGTATAACTTGCTCTACCTGGCGCAGTGTGTATAGGAGGTTCTATCTGGTGCAATGTGTATAAGCGGCACTACTGTGTGGTGTAATGTGAATTGTCGGTATTATGTGGCCACGCCCCTTCCCCCACGAAGCCACACCCCTAAAATTTTGCAACGCTCCTGCGGCGCGCACTCTCCGTGCTTTCTATAGTCATGCTTTCTGAGCAGTAATCCCTCCCACTCGACAGACTCCACCCCCTCAACAGCCCCCCCTCCCTTTATGAGGGCTGCTTCCATAAATTTCCCTGGCTGGTTTTCAATCCCAATCCACCCCTGGCCGGAACCCAGGGGTCTTGGCTGGCTTCAGGCGAACCCGACCCTCCCTCTGCCCACGGCGCACCCATAACTTCTCCGCTGTTGAGGGCGTCCCCAGGTGTACGCCCGAGCGCTCTGGGCCGGAGCTGGGTGGGCTCGCACTCGACTCCATGCGGCATGGTCTGCTCTATTTGTCAGCACCCGCAGGTGCCTGATGCCACCAGGGGTGCCGGGTAAGTGTGCCCCATGCTTGCCCCCGGACCCTGGCGGAGCACATGATTTCCCAGGAACCGAACGAGCGTCGCATCGAGATCTGAGGACACGCCTCGCCCCGACGGATGCTCCTCGCAGCCCCAGGAGAGGGCCCTGCGCCCCGCCCCCGCACCGGCGAGGCGGCCGCATGGAAGGGTTCGCCCGCCGGGTCCCCCCTGCCGTGAATGGGAGGGCCAGATGGGGTGGAGGTCAGAGCGAGAGAGAGGAGTCGAGTCTCGCAGCAGGGCGAGAGAGAAGTGCAGACTCGGAGCGAGGCCGGCAGGAGACTGTCCAGGAGACACAGGGAGAGTGGGAGGCGCTTTTTGGAGGGAGCCAACGGAAGCTGTGGACGCCTGGGTGCCAGGCGGCGGAATCCCGGAAGGGCGACGGAGCCCCGTGAGATGGAACCTCTTTACACCCTTTCACCCCCCCCCCCCGGGACAAGATGAAACCCGTCAAGCGTAGATCGGGATGAGGTGTGGCTGGGGGCAGCTGCTGCTTTCCCAGTGAAAAAAAACACCCCCCCAGGACAGGGTGAGGCGAAAACAGGTGAAATCGAGCGTGGCGACGTCTCCCTCCCCAGGGTGTCCGCCCGACGACGCGGGGCGGCCGGGCCCCGCCGTCCACTCTGACTCCGAGCTTCCCGACCGGGACGGCCATCCCCCTCCTTCTTTCATCCCCCTTTCTGAGCGCCCGCTCGGCTCGAGACCCGCACCGGCGCCTCGTCTGCGGCGCGGAGGCCGGTCCGGCGGACCTGCCGCTTTTGAGACGGCGTGCGCCGGCCGATACCGAGAGCTACCTGGTTGATCCTGCCAGTAGCATATGCTTGTCTCAAAGATTAAGCCATGCACGTGTAAGTACACACGGCCGGTACAGTGAAACTGCGAATGGCTCATTAAATCAGTTATGGTTCCTTTGATCGCTCGACCCCGTTACTTGGATAACTATGGTAATTCTAGAGCTAATACATGCCGACGAGCGCTGACCCCCAGGGATGCGTGCATTTATCAGTCCAAGACCAATCCGGGGGTTCCCGGCGGGTCGGCCCCGGCCTCTCTGGCGACTCTAGATAACCTCGGGCCGATCGCACGTCCCCGTGACAGCGACGACGCATTCGGATGTCTGCCCTATCAACTTTCGATGGTACTTTCTGCGCCTACCATGGTGACCACGGGTAACGGGGAATCAGGGTTCGATTCCGGAGAGGGAGCCTGAGAAATGGCTACCACATCCAAGGAAGGCAGCAGGCGCGCAAATTACCCACTCCCGACACGGGGAGGTAGTGACGAAAAATAACAATACAAGACTCTTTCGAGGCCCTGTAATTGGAATGACTATACTTTAAATCCTTTAACTAGGACCCATTGGAGGGCAAGTCTGATGCCAGCAGCCGCGGTGTAAGGAGTGAAGTTGCTGAGCTCCAGAGAACCGTGTCTAGGCCGAAGCCAGGACCTTTCCTGGGGGATCTTCCCCAGAACCATGGAGCCTCCTGGGGCTGATTCCCAGGAGAGTCCCCTGCCTGCAGGGCCTGGCCCTGGTCCTCCCCCTGATCCACCTGGGGGCCATGGCAGGCAGGGTGGGAGTACGGAGGGGAAGGATACAAGCTGGAGAGCCTCAGGGGGTGGCCCAAGCGGAGTTCCCCCCAAAAAGAGGCGAAGCCGCATGGTGTTGTCTCATCCCTAGCGGAAAGTTGGGGCGATGATGGAAGTTCGGGTGAAGGTACCTCTAGCCAAGGGGGTGAAATTGGCCTGTTTCTGCCTAGCGGACGCAAGTTAATAACGCCGAGTAGACTGAACCCCAGTGTGGTTCTAGTCCCCTGCGCAGTTGGGGTGACCAAAAGAACTGCGGGTCCCGGCGGCCGCTTTGGGTTTGCAGCCATGCAGGAAATTGCCTGTATGCGGTGAAAAGCTGGAATTTGCAAAGCAAAATGTTTGAGAGTGTGGAACTCTGGTCCCAGCGGCTAATGTGGGGCTATGTGCCAATAATATAACATCTGGTCTGCAGCCAAGTGGGAAAATGGCTTTGCATGGAGTGTGCAGTTTAAAACAGGACTGTGCTAAAGGTGATATGCTTATAAAGCAGATGGAGAGCGTGGAACCACAGGTCCCAGCAGCTGCTGTGGGACTGCAGCCATGCGAAAAATTGCCTGTATGCAGTGAGAAACAGGAATCTGCAAAGCAAAAGGTTTATGAGTGTGTGGAACTGCAGGTCCCAGCAGCTGCTGTGGGTCTGCAGCCAAGCGGGAAGATGGCGGTGCATGGCGTGAGCAGTTTAAAACAGGACTGTGCCAAAAGTGATGTGTCTATGAAGCATGTGGAACTACAGGTCCCAGCAGCTAATATGGGTCTGCAAGCCTACAATTTAACAGCTGGTTTGCAATATAATAAAAGCATGATTCAAAGCCCTGATGCAGATTTATTGGTGCCTAAAATCATGAATAGTGAGGAAGAAATGGAGCAGTCGGCTCCTGTATTACCTGTGGAGCCTGCTGATGGGAATGTGCTGGAGGTACTGAGAGAGCAGCCGGTTCCTGTGGAAAGTCTGCGGGCAGTGGCAGTGCTGTCAGCGGCGGAAGACATGAAGCCTAAAGACATGAATAGTGCAGAAAAAATGGAGCAACCAGTTCCTGTTCTTGGTTCTGGAAAGGCTCCCACAGCAGCTGGGAGTCGGTCCTCCAGTTCTAAACAGGTGGAGGTTAAATTTGTGGTGGGAGGGGGGTGCGGGCAAAGCCCGGTGCTCAAATCCAGTCTAATGGGGCTGGAGCCACAGTCAGCATCTATGACTGCAGGGGGGTGCGGGCAAAGCCCGGTGTTGAATTACCCGGATGGGCAGGATCAGGTGTTAAATTTAAAAAGTGCTGGACTAAGTGTGCAAAATGTTATGGTGAACAATATGCAACAAAATGTGCAGCTGCAGCCAGGTTTATCTGAGGATAAGGGGAAGTGTGGACAGGTCCAGGTTTTGGGTTTGCCTGCACAGCAGTCTCCTGTTTTACAGCTTGGTTGCACTGCAGTTACTGGTGGGGATATTCTGGTTTCTGAATTAAAATAGAGTATGGTGCAGCAAATTGTAGTTACAGATGTGGGAGGTCAGCTGTTAGATCAGCAAATGGATGTATCAGTGGCAGTGGAGGGGGATGTGCAAGTGCAGAGTTTGGTTCATGTATCGCAGCCGCAACTGCCTGCATCTGTGGAGGTAGTCGTTGCGGAGTCATCCGCTGCCGTGATCGCTGATCTGGATGCTGTGCTTCCTGCCCTGGAGCAAGAGATTGCTAGGCTCAGAAAGGCAGTTGCAACAAAAAGAAGAAATAGGAACCGGGCCTACAGTAAGGAGAGGCCGGTGCTTTCAGCCGAGTTGGCTGCATTGGAGGGAGAGCTGGGTGCCAAGTTGGCAGAGTTAGAGGAGTGGAGGTTGAAAATTAAAGCGGAAGAGGCAAAGGCGTGTTTGGAGGTGGAATCGTCTGTGGAACTGCTTCCAAACAGGCAGACTTTGGAGGTTGTGGGGCCCCCAGAAGTAGAACACCTCATGTATAACTCCATTCGCAATCTGGAGGGGGAAAGGTCAGTGGAGTACCCTGAGGCTGATGTTGGGGGTGTAGAGATGCTGGCGGATCCTCCTCAGCCTTCGGTTGTGGTGGCAGGTGGTGTGATGGTAGTGGAGAATGCCGCTATTGTTGAGGCGGGGGGTGCGATTCTGGAAGGTGGTGGGAAGTCAGGTGGTTCGGTTCCCCTTGAGGATGTGCCTGCGGTCAAGCCAGCTGCATTGGCTCAGGGTTTGCCAACTTTGGATAAGGGTGGTCTGAGCTTTGGTCAGAAGCAAATAGTAGAGTCCATCTACGGTGACAATTTGAGAGTTTCTGCACAGGTGGGGTCTGCCCTGGCCGCCATGGAGGCTGTTCGGTTGAGGCTGAATTTAGCGGCAAGTGAAGCAGCTAATCAGGCTGGAGGGAGCTCAGTGGTCCCAGGAGTATCTTCATACGCCAGCATGGTTAGCGGCCCTGGGAGAGTTACTCAGCAGAACCCGGTGGGTGGGCAGCCAGCGAAGCGGTGTAATGCCGTTCAGTCAAAATGGCTAGGGGAGGGGCCTCCTCCGTGTAGAGTTGATTTTTAAAAAAATTTGTTTTCTTTGGGGTTTGAGGCTTCTGATTTGTTCACCTGTATACACCCGGTTGGGATGCCTGAGTTCGATTTGAGTTTTGTTAGTTATAATGGTTTACAGACTTTCTGGGAAATGTGGGGTACGGCTAAGTTAAGTGAGCCATGGGATAAGTTTAGGGCCCTGGCCATAACGAGGCAGGAGAGGACCAAGATTACCATATTGGTCCAAAACGAATCTCTGAGTGAGATCGATTTGAGCTTCTGGCTCAAAAGATTCATGGAAAAAGTAATTTCCTCCATTGAGAAAGTCCCCGGGTGCACTGGGTTTATGGGGGGGTGCGTGGACTGCTACAGTTAAATTGGCGAACGGCAGCCACATTCCCTCGGCTGCTTATATAGGTAGGGACAGGATTCAATGCTTCTACCATGGGCAGCCCCGTACGTGCCACAGGTGTGGCGATTTTAGGCATTTCAGTCGGTACTGCCCGGAGCAGAAGTATTCCAAATGTGGCGAGATGGGTCACCTGTCTAAAGATTGTGATACCATCTCTTGCAATCTTTGCGGCATGATGGGTCATCCGTACAGTAGATGTCCTGAGGCCTTCCATAACCGATCCTTTGACAAAGAGTTGGAAGAGATCTCTAGGAGAGTGGAGGAGGAGGTCTTGGGTCCGGTTCCTAGTACTTCAGTGGCTCCTGGCGGTGCTTCCTGCTGTAGCCCCCATGGAAGTGGCGGGTCCATCAGGGGTGAAGGTGGGGAGTATTGTTCCAGTGGCTGAAGGTGTTGTACAGGTGGAGGCCCCCTTTAAGCTTATGGAGAAGGGTAAAGGGGCAAGGGCAAAGAAGAACAAGAAGGGGAAAAATGATGGTAGCATTGTCCTGACAAATCGTTTTTTTACGATTTCTAGCGAGGAGGAGGAAGAAGAGGGTGAGATTGTAAGGGAGGAGTCTGGGGAGTTGGTCCTGAAGTCAAGGAAGTTGCGACAGAGAAGGAGGGTGGCAGGCGGTTCCCCGTACCCGGGTAGGTCCAGAGGGAGGAGTGAGAAGTCGGGGGAGGCGGTTGTGCTCTGTGATTTTATCACTAGTGGAGGGAAAGAAGTTTCATCATCTCGGGCACAGGTGTTTGCTTCAACCCTGCAAGGGGTCTCTTGGAAGGGGGTTGCGGTGGACCCGGTGGCGGTTCCTGGGACTGTGGACCAACCTGCAGTCAGAGTCTGCTCTTGGCTGATGTGGGGGTCCCTGGGCCTGGTCCTAACCTTGTGTCCTCGTCCGATTCTGCTGTGAGTCCTGCCCCAGAGCCTCCTGATGGGGGAGGGGCGTTGCCAGTTGTGTCGGATGCTGTTTCTGTTGGTTTGGTTTCTGTTGGGGAGGAGGTTGACCTTGGGGAAGGTGAAACTGTTCCCCCAGGAGTCAGTGTAAAGAGGTGGGGCTCATCTGAGGATGTGTCCCTCCGACAAGTAAAGAAGAAGTGATTGGGTCCCGCTTGAAATAACCCTGTAAGGATGGCTTCCCAACCTATTAGATTTGCCACTATTAATGTGGCATCTATTATGTCCGAACGTGCTCAATACATGGCCTTTAATTTTTTTGACACGGCTGAGGTCAATTTTTTTGTTTTTGCAGGAGACTAGGGTTGGTCGACTTGCTGATCTCCATAAGGCAAAAGCCGAATGGAGACGCGGTCCCTCCTATTGGTCTCTCGCGGCCGAGCCGTACGGTGGGTTGGCGGTTCTTTTTACCGACATGATAACTGTCCAACGGGTCATTGAGATTCAAGTGGGCAGATGTATGGTTTTGGATGTCAACCTGAGGGGCCATGACCTGAGACTTATTAATATCTATGGTCCCCAGACTAAATGGGACAGGAAGTGTCTTTTCAGGGAGATAAAGTCATATCTTTTTTCGGCCCGGCAGATAATCTTTGGTGGTGACTTTAACACCGTCCTTAGGCCTAAAGATAGGGGAGGCTCAAGGACTACTCTGGGCTATGATTCCCTTTTTTTAGCTAGTATGGTTAGACAGGCAGGCCTGGTGGATGTGCATATTCGCCATTCCCCAGACCTCACGGGTTTCACCTATTTTAGAGGTAGGTGTAGAAGTAGGATAGACAGGTTTTTCGTTAATGAGAGTTCGAAAACTTCGGCTCTGGTGCTGAAGTTAGTAGAATTCTCTGATCACGTTTTCCTGTGTGCATCCTTGAACACCTCGGAAACTCCTCAGAAAAGGACGGAGCCTGTGGCGTCTGAACTCTGAACTTCTAAAGGAGGATGAGATCAGACAGTCTTTCAGGGACTTCTTTCAATCTCAGGAGTCGCTTTTGGAGGCAGGCTGGAGTAGGTCTGAGTGGTGGGAGGTATGCAAGAAGAGGGCTCGCAGCTTTTTTTGCAACCTCGTAGCCAAGAGAAACTTGATAAAGAGGAATGTCTACCATGCCTTGAGAAAGAAACTGGATTTCTTAATTTCTGAGCAGGGGGATAGTGGGGAGATCTCCCGAGTAAAGGCCCAGATGAAAGAGTATCAGTATGACCGGTACGCGTCCTTGGTTCTGGAAAGGGATTATGGTAAATACCACTCGCCTGATCCCTACCAGAACTGCAGGAATTCGGTTAACTGTAAGGAGGTGAGGGGGTTGCGTGAAGACTGGGGTGTCCTTCGTGAGGATAAGGAAGGCATTCTGGAAGTTGTGCGAAACTTTTACTCTGACCTTTTATCTGAGAAACTGCTTATCAGAGAGAGGATGGAACGGTTTCTGAGGAGGACTCCTGGTCTTGAGAATTTTGGCAGTTCTCTTGATTCCCTGGGAGACTTGATAACAGTGGATGAGGTCAGGAAGGCCATAGACTCCCTGTCTATGAAGAAGGCCCCAGGTCCGGATGTGTTAACCTCCGAGTTTTATAAGATCTTTGGTGACCTCCTGGCCCCGCGTCTTATGGAAGTATTTAATCGGAGCCTGGGTGAGGGTTTGCTCCCTCCTTCCATGAGATTGTCTGCCCTTATCTTGCTTTCTAAGGGTAAGGATCCATCCCGTATTGAGAATTGGCGCCCCATCACCCTTCTCAATATGGATCGTAAGATTCTGGCAGAGGTACTCTTCAACAGACTGATGGAAGTTTACGGGTCTCTACTTTCTCCCTCCCAGCACTGTACTGTGAAGGGCCAGAGCACCTTTAGTGCCATCCTTGGCATCCGGGAGGCTGTGGAACGGTGTCGTGCTGAGAGATGGGGAAAGTACCTGCTGGCATTGGATCAGTCAAAGGCGTTTGATAGGGTTAACCACGAGTACCTGTGGGCTCTGCTTGAACGGTATGGCCTCCCAGTGAGGGTGGTTGATTGGCTGCGTGTCATCTATAGGCAAGCCGAGAGCTTCCCTCTGATAAATGGTTGGGTGGGCCCTACTTTTTCGGTGGATTCGGGTGTCAGGCAGGGCTGTCCTCTGAGCCCCCTCCTATATGTCTTTGCTATCGACCCCTTCGTCAGAAGGCTGGAGGGTGGCATTGTGAGAGGGGTCCGTCTGAGCCAGGATTTTTCACTGGAAGTGGTGGCTTACGCGGACGATGTCACAGTTGTCTTGTCGTATCCATCTGAGGCGGATGCTGTGATGTCGTCTGTCCAGGAATACTCGGATGCTTCGGGTTCCCTGGTCAATCAGGATAAGAGTGAGGTTTTCTGGATGGGGGAGGAGGGTCAAGAATTTGACCTTCCGGATGGCCTCACCCGGGCGAGCCAGGAGATCAAAGTTTTAGGCATCAGATTTGGCCCCGGCGATTATGCCACTCGAAATTGGGATCTTAGACTGGATGAGGCCGGCCGGAAGGTAGAGCAATGAAAGAGATGGAAGCTGTCTCTTAGGGAAAGGGTTGACTTGATCAAAACTTTTCTGATTCCGGTCTTTTTTGTATGTCAGCTACATGTGTCTCTTGCCAGAGTCTAGATGGACCAATATTTATGCTCTGTTTTTCCAGATACTCTGGGGAAACAGGCTGAATCTGATTAAGAGGACTGTCACCTACAGATCGAGGAGGGAAGGAGGCCTGGGAATGGTCAACCCAGTGCTATTCATTTTGTTGACCTTTCTTAAGTTGCATCTGGAAAGTCTCCAGTTACAGACTCCTCCTCGATCGGTAGAGGGTTTTAGAGCCTGGTTGTTTCCCTTCCTCAACGCTTGGCTAGAGGGAGGGAGCGTAAAGAGTTTGCGGGTCAGGCACGGATACCTCCCGGCCTACATGGCTCCTAGCTTGAAGGTGACAATGCGATGGGGCCTGGAAGCGGGGGAGGTCAAAAACTCCTCTAGAAGGGAGCTGGAGAGGAGAATTTTGCGGTCTCACTTCTGGGAACCGCTGGCACTGAAAGACTGCCCAGGTAGTTTGGCTGAAGATGGGCTGGCTCAGGTTAACTCTCAGAGAATCCCACTGAAGTTTTGTGACATTGCCTGGCTCTCCTTTCACGGAAGGCTCTACGTGAGAGGAAACTTGAAGTACAGAAATGCCGATGATCGTGGCTGCCCACGGGAGGAGTGTCTGGGGGAGGAGGAGACAATGGACCATTTCTTGCTCAAGTGTCCTTTCAATGTGGAGGTTTATAGGAGAGTGTCCAGAGCCTTGGGCATCCCGGGCCTTTTGGGTCTTAGTTACCCTGAGTGGGTTTATGGGGCGTTCAAGAGAGTGGGTCACTTTGATTTAACCACTTTGTTTCTAGCTAGTGTAGTGATTAGGTACTTCACATGGATGCACAGTGTCAGGTATCTATCAGACAAAAAGTCCTCCCTTGTGAAGTGGTGGCGGGTAATATTCTTCACAAGGTATGGAAAATAAGGGATTTGGAGAAGCGCTGGATGGATGCCGTGGGGTGGTCTAGGTTGTGGCGTCACCTCAAACCCCCTTGAGTGGGTGGCTGAAGTCCGGTGTCTTTTCCAACTTTGGCTTTTCTGTCCTTCACAACCCCCCGTAGATTTTGTGATCTAATTGTTGTTTTTGAAATATGGGTTACGTATATCTGAGAAGCTTTTTCACTTCCTCTTTGCTTGTGTTGTAAATACTTGTGAAGGAATTTGTTAAAGTTTGGTTTGGTGATGGCCCCATTTTTGCTTTTAATTTTAGCCTCTAACTAAAAGGACTTTGGGAGGCTTTCCCTATATGGACTGTGAGTCTATGGACTTATTTTACCAAAGATGGGGCTGTTTGGTTTTTGTACAGGCTGGTTTTTGTATAGTTTGTTTTGTATATATGTACAGCTTTGTTGTGAGTTTTTTGAATAAAATATTTCCAGCTCCAATAGCGTATATTAAAGTTGCTGCAGTTAAAAAGCTCGTAGTTGGATCTTAGGATCGAGCTGGCGGTCCGCCGAAAAGGCGAGTTACCGCCTGTCCCAGCCCCTGCCTCTCGGCGCCTCCCCGATGCTCTTGACTGAGTGTCCCGGGGGCCCAAAGCGTTTACTTTGAAAAAATTAGAGTGTTCAAAGCAGGCCCGGTTGCCTGGATACTTCAGCTAGTTAAAATGGAATAGGACTCCGGTCTCCTATTTTGTTGGTTTTCGGAACTGAGGTCATGATTGAGAGGGACGGCCGGGGGCATCCGTATTGTGCCGCTAGAGGTGAAATTCTTGGACCGGCGCAAGACGAACCAGATCGAAAGCATTTGCCAAGAATGTTTTCATTAATCAAGAATGAAAGTCGGAGGTTCGAAGACGATCAGATACCGTTGTAGTTCCGACCATAAACGATGCCGACCGGCGATCCAGCGGCGT